>NW_004797354.1:1310127-1318537 GCF_000002075.1 Aplysia californica | reverse complement strand
AGAGAGAGAGAGAGAGAGAGAGAGAGAGAGAGAGAGAGAGAGAGAGAAATATGTATATATACACACACACATATATATTGCTCTTTCAAATATTTAGTGCGATTCTTTTTGTGCATGATAACTTATGCCGTGTTCATGCGGTATTCTTACATACAGGAGTAATGAAGCCGATTAAGATACTATTCTACGTCCAGCAGGTCGGGGCTACTCTGTGTACATTTCGTCGAGAAATCGGCCTCCCTCTCATTTCATGCTCGCCGTGTGATAACTCGCTTGTGGAAAACTCGGGCAGGACTCAGGGAACGTCAGAAATAGCTCGGCGTGCAAGTTTGTATACGTTGGCAAGTGGCAGTGACATGCTGACGAGATCTAAATTCTAGGCGAGTGAAATTTCATACTCTGCGGGTTAAATTATTGCTCGCTTTGTAAATTCTTGCACGGGGAGTCTGAGCTACTCAAGCACCGCGTGCAAAAGTTGACACGACGCGCATGCGCTTTGACACAGCTTGATGCTAGGTTCCAGTGCCTCCCTCCAGAAAGTGTTTGTCTTGGGGATGATGGGGCCAATTTTCTCCTATAGTTTTTTTTGAAAAACTCTTGAGAAAATCTAAGGATGTTCCTAAAGATGCCATATCTTCAACTTGCAGTTCAGCCATGAGCTTCTCAAACTGTCTGTACAGGGGTATTCTTATGATCAATGGTCTAACCCAACAGCCGGGCAACAGGTGTATCTAGAGTAGCTTCCGTCTTCTCTTCCTCCTCTTCTTGCACCACCACAACAAGAGCACCATATTATGTATACATAAAGTACGCATCCATCGTCAGTGTCATTAAAGGCTTGTTGAAGGAATGAGCACAAACATTTTGCCCCACCCTCCCTCCCTCTTTATATTATAACATTGTACGCCGACAAACTCGACGACGGGTCGGCATGATGGTCAACATGATCGGCGAGTTCATCGGTGTGTATGTGAAATTTTACTCGGCCGCTACGTTTCTTGGTTCTACAAGTGGCCAGGATTCAAACTATATTGCTTGGCAAGACGCTCTGCGAGATGCTCGCCGTCCTAAATTATTGCTTGGCGAGCATCTCCCCGTGTCCTGGCCTACCAAATAATGCCAATGTTCATTGCCAGATGCTCGTCACTATTAAACCCGAATTTGGCCGTATTAGGAATTGCTTGTCGACTCTTCTCCTGTATGTGTGAACATCGCACTAGGCTATGGGCAATTTCCATTGAGTATGTGTGTATGTCTGCTTGGATGTTGTATCCCACGCCGCCCAGTTTGGACATGACAAGCAATTTCGAAGCCCGCCTCCTGAATGATCACAAATTGTGTCGATGGGGTTGTAAAACAAAGAAAAAGCCCAAACAAAACTGAGAGTATAACACTCGGGGCAACAACTTCCGTAGAAGAGCTTACACTTTTGTACGAACACTTTCTAGTCCTGAAAAGAAGAAGAAGAAGAAGAAGAAGAAGAAGAAGAAGAAGAAGAAGAAGAAGAACAACAACAACAACAACAACAACAGCAACAACAACAACAACAACAACAACAACAATTGCATAAAAACATCATTACCAAAAAGAAAAAGAACAAAACAACAAAACAACAACAACAACAACAACAACAAAATCAACAACAGCTTAAAAAAAGAACCAAAAACAACAACAGCAGCAACAACAACAACAACCACAAAAGCAACAATAGTAAAAATTAAATTTTCGTCCTACCGTGGTTCCACTGGGCAGGTTAAAGATAATGAGCCCTGTTATGGTCATGTACTTGTTACGTCTCTCTCGCGCGCTCAGTTTTGAACCTGTATTGAGGGTCATGCTCCCATGGTTGTGGCTTCCCATTGGCTACTGGTATACACAGGCGCTATCTTGTTTCATCTCTCTTCTAGCGGCGCTGAAATCCAGTAACGTGCCAAAGAAATATAATATAATATATGATGATGATGATGATGATGATGATGATGATGATGATGATGATGATGATGATGATGATGATGATGATGATGACGATGATGATGAGGATGATAATGATGCTGATGATGATGATGATGATGATGATGATGATGATTTATTGTTGTTGTTATTAGTATTGTTCTTAATGTTGTTATTGTTATCTATATTATCATCTTTATTGTTTTCAGTATTAATTACTCTTCAAACAATAAAAGAACATTACTTTTTAACTTGAGTTGAAAATGTGGAAGTATTTGTTCTTGCACTGTAAACCTCAGTGCTATGCTTGATGGCGTCGGCCTTCCCGTCCTTTTCAGACGTCTGTGTAAAACTTTTGGTTTTTGTAGGACAGTGCTTGGGTGGTATAATACGTCAATGGCACAGACTCTTCCAATATTCCATAGTTTTGTAAATGTTATTCTTGGGTACATCATTACACATCATATACAAACAGCCTTGTCTTGTTTTAGATTTTAGATTACTTGAAATTATAACTGAGATATATTTGTTTGGCTTGTAGTATTACAGAGTGGGCTACTTGAGATATTTTTCTTGCCTTACTTACTCGCCCCACCTTTTCAATTACTCTTTACTCTAAAGTTCCTGTTACTCTACTCTTCTTGATTCACCTACATTTAGCTACTCTTCTTTAAGTAACGCAAGGGTAATGACTCAAGGATTACATGTCGGCGGCATAGTGAAATCTGAAATCCAGTAACGATTACGTGGTGTATAAACAACGAGCGAAAGAAAAATCTGTGATTTTCCTAAATGACTTAGACATGTACATCAATCTCACAGCGAAACACGAGCCTATCGAAACATGTGTACATTTATCAAAAGGGGTGATCTATCAGAAGTTTCGACCCCGACAGTTACACTTAATAGTTTTTCGACTCTGATTTGGGATCTTTTGAGCTTCAGCAAACATTGCTAGACATGTTGTGTTACATTGTTTTACATCTCAGTAAAGAGTACTGCAGGTAAATTTCTGTTGCAGAAGAGCTCGCTCAGGACAAATACTGTACGCCACTCGCAAAAGAACCAGTCGTCATTGGTTGTGTTTTGTAAAAACGCGTTAGAGCCCAACATAATACTGTTTATTTCATTCATGGTCTGATCATTAGGATTTTTTCGCGGTTTCATGGACAGTTCCTTTTATAAAAAGTCAGAAACTTTCAAGTCAAGCTAAGCCCCCCCCCCCTATAAACACACACACACAGTGAGTACAACTGTCCGGAAAGCTCCAGCATCAGTGTTGCATAAACATGTCTATATCTGGGCCAACGATAAACAAATCTGTGCCTTTTGCTATTCTGCACTAAGCTGACAAGACGCCTTTGTTTTTCAATTTCATCGCCAATTTTATCTTAAAATTTGCCAAATGGATAGCTTGTTCAGTTACAGTACCCTACTTGTGTGAAAATACCAATGTGAAACTGTGACTAGTTGGTTTTTTTAACATTCGAATTCACATTTCGGAAGAACGTATTTACATAACTTTACGCTGTTTATCTCGAAACTGTCTCCTGGGGAAAAAGAAAAAGGCGTTTTGTTAGCGTACAGCGCTACTTTATAATCGTTTTGTGCTGCTATGTGCTTTCGTTGAAGCATATGAGCTTTTTAAAATAGGATTATCCCCACCCCCTTACACACACACAAGAGAAGAAAAGTCCGTAAACTGAATTGAACGAGACCATCAAAGCCGCGGTGTGTGTGCTCTCTCACATTCTGGGTGGAGTTACTCTGCATAAGGCAGAAGAGCGGATTTTTGGTTAGCATTCACAGGCGTTTGTCCTCTCTGTTGTCGATTGTTTGTTATTTTTAACTTTTCTTTAATTTAGAATTTTAGATAAAAATTATTTTTGTACAGAAATTTCATCTCTGACTCGCAGTATCTAATCTATCTGGTTTTCATCAACCGCTTTGCAACGATACAACACTAGGTGGTTATAGACTACTTCTTTGTCTCTGCTAGGGACGTGAATGCCGAGAGGAATCATTATTTTTTTTAAAACAAACACCCCCCCCAAAAAAAAAAAAAACTAACAAAAAACAACAAACAAAAAACTCTAAAATAAAATAAAATAAAAAACTTGAGGAACACAGTCAGCTGCATCAGTAGAATATTTGTTAGTACAATTTTTTAAATTAGAAAAAAAAAGGACGAAAGACATATGACTTATAACCGTTCAAATTCAATACAAATCCAATGTTCCAAGTTCTACAGGCTGAATCTTGGTTCAGGACTTTGCGCCTTCTAACTAGTTTTTCAAGGCCTCTAGATATATTGTCAGAACCATAGCATACATTTCCATGTATATACTGATATTAAACTGCTGTATTCTAGTAACGACCTGTCCAAAGTCTGATGTAACCAACGTATTGATCAGCATGAGGTGTTGTATTGGAAATGTTCAAAAGTGGACGCTTTACAACAAACAAAAGATGAACAAGGGGGAGACAGCGTTATTACTCTGTGATCCCAAAAGGAAGTTGGAACTGAGTAATATAATACATATAATTAGGAGACATTTTGTAAATGTTACTCTTTTTTAAGAACACAAGAAACTAGTTATTTACTGTGACCGTAATTGCTTGTTGAACATCAAATAAATAGTGTATGCAAACAAAATAATAATACGTATTGTGAAGTAAGGTGAGTAGGCAACAACTTTACACCTTTTGAATCGAAAATCTCTCTAGATTCTTATGTTAGCATTTAACTTTTCAAGACGTGACTACGACAATTCTCTTCATAAATGATTAAAACAGAATGCAGCGGTTCCAAAATCGAGTCGTGCTATTTGTGTTTTAAAAATCAATTATACATCTATTGACAATGTCACGTTGGCTACCAGTTCAAAATAGAATGGCTTGTCAAATTTTGCTAATTTATGTCAAACGTCCATAAACAACAATAATACAGTTTATATTGAAAATACATGTTTCTTTCTAGTCTTTGTATCACACTGTTAAGTCCAAAATTTGTATAGTTAAGTGAAGGATTGGACGGTAAATACCCTCATATGAACTAGTTTGCTGTGTCAGTGTCTGACAGCCGTATTTTAGGCAGTTATATCTACGAATTATGTATGTTGCACCATATTATCAATATTTTTAGGGAATTCGGGGGAGCACCACCCCCCCCCCCCCACACTCTAACTCCTTACGTCGCCCCGAGGCATATAGTTTGAGAGTTGGAGAAAAACAAATTGTGAGGCAGCGTTGTGGAATCAGGCTCTCGTCAATTTTTGGGCATGCAGAGTTATTGGTATCATTTTAAAGCTTGTTCACCTGTCTTTATTTGGATGAAAAAAATATGAATTTATCTTAAATACAGGTCGAGATATTTGCGAATGAAGGAAGTGAGGGTCACCTGTTTTCAGAGGTATAGTAAGTGAGAAAATGGCCGCCAAAGATTAGTTGTTTCCTTAGCTTAAGAGTCCGTGGTAACTGAAAATTAAAATTTTTTGCGCCTTTAATCAACATTTTTTAGAAAAATCAACACGGAAAAGAGTTCTTTGATAGGCATGAAAGGTGTTGAGCCAAAAAACAAAAAAATGATAAAAATTCAGTAACCAGCGGAAAAATGCAAGTTTCTTCACTTTGATTATTTTAACGAGAGCCGGATTCCACCACGTTGCCTCATATTATATTATTGTAATATGTGTGGTGTTTTGGTGAAACCATGCTCTTGTCACAATAATGAAGTCAAAGAAACAACGTATTCCTTCCGGAGGGCAGTTTTAAAAAAATTAATTATTTCTTTGAGAGGGGAGCGGTGGGTTATTTTCGGCACCAGGCTTTTTTAAGTCCATTCAAAAACGAATTTGCCGGATTTTACAGAAAACTTTGATATTCTTCATGATGCTGACTATCACGTTTTGAAACATGCTTTTTTTTACCTATTCAACCCTCCCTCTCTTCAACCCCCCCCCCCCCCTCTCTCTCTCTCTCTCTCTCTCTCTCTCTCTCTTTGTCTCTTTCTCTCTCTGTCTCTCTCTCTCTCTCTCTTTCTCTCTGTATAGTATATATATATATACATATATATATATATATATATATATGTATGTCTGGGTGGTTGGTGAGTGCTCCGTGGTTTGCTCCATCTTTCCAACCACACATCTATCGTCCTGATCTCTCAATTTTGTGTTTGTTACTCTCTTGTAACACGTCTAATCTTCGACACTTGTATGACCTTATTGTGTTGCAAGTGCCGTGGAACACTTACTATAACTAATATACATGTATTTCTGTTCATCTGCCAGTCTGTCCGTCCGTCTTTTTGTTTGTTTGTCTGTTTGACTGTTTGTCTGTAATCTATATTGTTGGCTTTGGTTATAATATTTTGGTAGGCTTAGGGCCTATATGTAGTGAAAACGTGTTAGGAGGTGGAGGCTTTATATGAATGTAGTGTTACGTATGTGTGTATATGTGTGTGTATCTGTGTGTATGTTTGTATGTGCGCGTATATGTGTATGTGTTTGTGTGTGTATGCGTGTGTATGTGTGTGTTTATGTGTGTATATATGTGTGTGTGTATGTGTGTATGTGTGTGTGTCTTTGTGTGTCTGTGTATGTGTGTGTGTTCTTATCACGGAAAATACCGTTTCACGATTTTTAAAAACTTGGCAAAGTTGACCTGCACGAAAACTGTTATGCGATCTCTTCATCCTGCTTTGACTGCATACCACAGCTGTTGACCAGTCATCCTCCAGTGAAGTGAACACGACATTGATTATTCCCGGACCGGCACGAAACTCCAAATACATTACACTAATGAGTAAAGACTTCAGGGTCTCCTTTAACATAAACTGAACTTTTGGTACATTCTGAAATTTAGGTATTTTTAAAAAGTAGGGCGTCTTTTTTGTCAACCATAGATTAAGGTTGTGTCGTGTTTTGCTGACCCGTCAGCTGAAATCGGTCTATTTTTAGTCTGCTGAAATCGGTCTAACGCCAAATTCAAGTGTACAAAAAGGAAAATCATAAATCAAGCGACTTACTGATTAAATGCGTCATAACATTTTGCTAATTGTTTCTTTATAAAACCTAAAATAAACTGATAGATTTGCCAAATGTTTTGTTGTTTTAGTCAGGAAAATCGCATTGATACAAGATATTTATTATGTTAGTCAGAAGAAGAATAATACATCGCCTAAGGGCATGTGGAAAACACATCAAAACAAAACAAAACACAAAAACGATGAGTAAAGAAACAGTACAAATCAGTTATACCATTTCTTTTGTTCGAGTAAAGCCTTAAAGTAGTTCAAATTATGCAAAACAAAACAAAACATAACCAAAAATTGAATAGTAAAGAAACAGGGCAAATCAATTATAGGCTACCGTCATTTTTGTTGTTCTCGTAAAGCCTTAATGTATTTAAAGTAATATTATTTTTCTATATCTACACATTCGAGAAGTTTTGTGCAAATCATAACCCAACATCCATGGAACTTCAGCTTGCAAAGAAATGAAGTTGAATTAAGACTCAGAGATTTGTTGACTAGTGAAACATCCGCGAAACTACACTGGGTAGGATGAAGCAAAAACTAAAGCGATTTACATTTATCCGTACACTATAAAAATATTTAGATTGCTCGTATGTAAACTCTTGATGTTTTATCTGACAAATCAGATCCCTTCAACATTGTGAAAGAACATCGATTTGAGTTTAAAAAAGCATACTATTTCAATTTCATTTTGTTTCTTTTTCTATGTTATTCGTATCTTTTGCTTTTATTTACTATGTCCCTTATTTTGGTGAGATTTCTAACATGTTTCGTTGTTCTCATTTTTTCCGGAAAAAAAGAGGGGACGGGGATATGACGTTGCACATACATGTATCTTAGTACGTATCTTTTATTGCCTAAAGCCTGAACAGCTCATGCCATTATACTGTGCTTTAACCACGGGTGCTTTCCACAGCTGTTGTCTATTGTGTTCTCTTTAGTGCAGGGTGCGTGACAATGAAGATTCATGAATTCCATGTAGACTCGCTCATTCATGTTGAGTTATGCAGTCACAACATTCGAGTCAGATATTAAGATGTCCTTGATGGAGGGTGCAAAAAAAAACAACAAAAAAACAAAAATCAAAAACAAAAACAAAACAAAAAACCCCCCAAGGTCTAACACAGCACTTGCCAACCATTGTATTTATTGCCAGCGCCTACTTTTGACACCTTTAATTAAGAGGTTTATATTTTAATTTCCGCTCCTCCCACCTACATGTTGGTTGCTGGTGGGGCATTGGATACAGCCTGCCACAACCGACGTGATCTCCACAGGCACTAAAGTTACCAAACCGCCAATGAAGACGACATATCGCAAAGGATGGAAAACACTGATCTAGCTTGGGTCACTCTAAACTCTATTATTCGCGCGCGCGTGCACGCGCGCGTGTGTGTGTGTGTGTGTGTGTGTGTGTGTGTG
>NW_004797354.1:1290999-1307978 GCF_000002075.1 Aplysia californica | reverse complement strand
CGATCCCATCCGTAGTGGGCACCCCGTATTATGTGACAGAATGATAATGTGAAAGGGTCGACGAAATACAGTTGCTTATTTACAAACGTCTTAAAGATTAAAAAAGTACACAATGCACAAATTAACCCAAACAAGTATGTTGAGGGCAATTTCTATTGAGAAACCTCGCCCCAAATTTAAACTGAAACAGCTTGATTTATTACTAAACCTAGTAATTTTCACAGGAATCTGATCAAGTAGCTATGACCCCGGGTTAATGCTGCTTTAAAATAAACATATTATTATATATTCCAAAGGAAGAAGCTGGTAGGCTGCCCCCAAAAGACCAGGGTAGGAATAATTATTCTACAAGTGTTCAGGGTTCGGAACCTGACAGACAGAGGAAAAACATTGATGTAAATATTGCGGCTCTAGCTCTTACGTAGTATAGAAAGTACCGATAAGAAAAACAAATGTTCACAAAAAGGAAGTTAACGCCTTTCCCATATTAAATACAAACGCTAGCCTTTCTCTAGTTTATTTTTTTTTTAAATCAGTGTTTCATTTTTTGCTTCTTTCTCAGTGTAACGAAAACGTCAGCTTTTTGTTATTCAGGTTCACGATGAATTACCACGTGCGTACTAAGGCAAGCCAGTACTATAACTACTAGAACAGCTAGAATTACAAGAACGACAACAAGAAGATCAACCACAACGAAATGCAAGAGGTCGATTTTTTAAATTGATCCAAATAGGGAAATTAAAGGGTATACGAATTGGTAGAGAACTGGAAGCACAGAAGACTTTAAAGTAAGCATCAAGCAAAAAACGCTGAAAAGTTGTTCGACTGTACAATTATTTTTTTCTCTCAATATGTGGGAAACAAATGGCAATGGCGGCGAGGGTGAGTATATTGACTATTGCCATCCCACAAAACAATCCCCACCACGAGAAGTAGGCGATAAGTAATAACGCTATAAACGGGAGAGCGATACTGGCGGCGACGCTTGACGACAATACAAAACCGTATATGGTGGTGAAATGTATTTCCCCAAAACAGGTATACACAGCGACAAACAGAACTGTAAAAAAACTTCCTGAAATACCGGACAAAATACAGGACCATAGAAGGAAACACCATCTACTTATATAAGGTGTGAAAAACCAAAAGATAGCGGCTAAGGACAGGAAAGAATTGTACATGATCAATGCGATCTTTAAGGGCAGCTTATCCATGATCACTCCCCATCCTATTCGCGCAAAGAACAAAAACCCGCCCATTAGAGCACCAACAGTACTCAGAAAGTGGTCGTCCTGAATTATGCTTTGTCCGAAGGGTTTAAAGAAGGTGTTGGTGATCAGATAGGTGGTTTCTGCAGAGATTGTCGCGAGGCACAAAACGTAGAACTGTCTTGTTCTAACCGCCTGTCGCCACGTCACATTTCGTGAGTCCAGTGCAGGTTGCCTTTCCATCTGATCCTCTAGTTGATAGTGTGGCAGACATTCCTGACTTTTGCTCTTAGTTTTCATTGAACTGGATCTCTCACCATTCAATCTCCCGCCCTTAAGCAGCAAAGGCGTAGAAACTCCGCCATCTTTTTTCTCCTTTTTTGCGTGCCCACTCACGTCCGACGCTATTCCATGCTGCTGTTGCTGTTGATGATCGTCATTTTGATAATGTTGATGATGATAATGATGATGATGACTGCTGAGATCTTGAAACTCAACATTCTCATAACACTTTCCATTATCCAAAGCAGCAGGTTCCGTCTGCCTCTCGAGATCTCTTGCTTCTTCCGTGTCGTTGGCCTGACTTCCTGTGTTACCTTCAATGTCGTTACTTGTCGCTGCTTCAGGTGGTGATTTATTTTTGTCTCTGAGCAGGACAAAACCGAAGATGTGAACCAAAGCCATGGCCGCAGTGAGAACAAGGAATATTCCAGGTACCCTGGAGAAAGTAGAAAGAATGTTCCCTGTTACATAATATGAGAACAATAAATGTAAAGAACAGAGTGCACTGATTTCATTTCGCAATACTTTTTAATTGAAAAGCAAACAACAACATCAAACAAACAAACACATATACAAACAAGCAAACAAAAAATGGATCTTAAGCTTTATTACCAGTATTGTACTCACGATGAACTGTTATTTCCTCACTTACAAGTGTTCAATGTGGCTACCAGCAGCAGCACAGGCAACGTGTACTAAGAGAATTCTTCCCAAACACATTTCAGCATACCACGGTCTACTGACCTGTTCGCTGTTGCTATTCGAGGTTTAATGTCGTCAAGATTGGCGGTTGACAGTTGAACATAAACAGGAACTTTTACGTATCCCCCACAAGAAAAAAATTACGGTGAGTTCTAGGGATCTAGCAGGTCAAGCACAGAGAACAAAATCTTTGAAAGTATTCTTACCAATCCATCGTTGGAACGCTTTTTCATTAACTCATATTGTTGAAAAATGAAGTTAGCCATATCTGCTTGCACTGTGAGGTGAAGAGCTAGTTTTGGAGCATATCCAGATAGGTTTGTCCTTAATCGGGATTTCTTTTAGAGAAAGAACGACACGTTAACAGATCGCAACTGACAGCTATTCCAAAGTTGGAAAACTCCTCTTGCAAATGGTCACTGACTCATTCCATCACACATTTTAGCAATGTGTTGTAAAATTCGTTCCTTCTTTTTAAACCACCCTGTAAAGCTTCATGTTATTTTTCTATTAGGTTGAGTTTTGAGAAGAAAATTCTAGGACGAAAACCCTTTGGCACAGGGGATGTATAAGACAGGCAAGCAGAGACAATATAAGGACAGAAAAAAGTAGGAACTACCAATGACCGGCTTCAGATACATGTCTGCATTATTTCAAACGGGGTAGTTAAAACTAATAAATACAATGCACTATTGTAATGTATCTTGTACCTTAGGTTCAAATTCTTTCTAATGTTTGAAGTGCCAGATCTGAAATAGAATTCAAAGATTTTTGGATCGCCAATTATCTCTCCGCCCGGATTCTCTCAAGTGGGCAATGTTATCCTCGTCCCTTTTTTCTAACCAATCTGTTAACATTTTTAAAATAAGTAATTCTGAGTGTTCAACTGTCTATTTTGCCATTTACCATACCATCAACCTAATAATGCCTGAGGCCTTAAACTTTGGTTTTACTTTCACATACTATTATGTTTCCTTTCTGGTTGTAATGAAAGGGTCCACAAGTTTTTTTTCGTCAAACTTATATTTTGCTATTACCGACCGATTAAAACTTTGCCCAACTAGTTGGGCGCCTTGCATGAATGGGTACGTGATAATTCGAACGTAGTAAGCTGAGAAAAAAATGTAAACAATAACAATATCTGAAATTCTTATGACTTTTATTATTTTCAAACATCAAAAATAATAATTTAGTGTTACAAAATGAAAGTAAAATAGAACTTAGAACCGGGAAATCGAAACACCAACATTTACTGTCGATGGTGCGCTTGAAGGCTTTTCTAGTGCAGAGGGCAAGGGGGGCATGTGTGGCATGCTTTTTTCGATATTTTCCTTAGACAATTCGCTTCTTTCGTAAGTTGGTGGAAACATCAAGAAATACATTTCTGCATCCTTTTTTACTTCAGATCGAACCGTTCTTTCCATTCTGCCTGGAATAGGTTGCTTACGGGCGGCCTTTCTTGTATCTGATTGTTTAGCCTGCGTGTGGGCCATAATTTGTTTTAAAAATCGTCCAGGGGGTGACTGCAGCATCTTATGGTGGTCTTTAGTGTACATGTATTTATTTTTTGTTTAATCAAAAGAAGTTGTGTTTAGGGTCCCTTGGACATATATTATTAGATTATTAAGGAGGTGGGCTTCATCCTGACTGTTACGGCCAATCTGTGCTTAGAGACACTTAACGTCTCATCATAAACACCATGGTACTCTAGGAAAAATCTCCCTACACGGATATCAAGCTCACATTCATTTGTGTGCGACAGCAAAACATCTAACAGCTACACTACAGTCGCCGGTGTTGGTTGCTTGTACAAGATCTATGCGTTGTGAGTTGATATTGTCATCAAGCTGTGGATGAAAAATGACCTCCACCAGGTTTTAATTTCGATGTTGATCCTGTCATTGGCAGTGTTTTGGTCCGTACAATCAGTTCCTCCGATCGATTTGTTGTATTGTGTATGTTGTGGAGGTGAAAAATTACATCACCATCTCGATATAACTTAAACAAGGACACAGGATCCATACTGTTTTCGTATTTTCGTTCTCCGAGTTTTTCTGAAGAATGATCGATTTTTGAGTCAGTATGTATGCAGTTGCGATCATTGTATTTCCCCCAGAGTGAAAGGGCACCACAGAAAGTATGTAATCTTGAAGAACATTGAGCTATCAATTGTCTCAGCATTTTCTTCTCCATCTGTATTTCCCTTTTGGTTGTTTGTTGGCAGGATATATTATTATTATCTATTATGTTGGCTGGACTAATTGTTGCTCTCAATTTGGTCGACACACGTCACCTAATTTACTGTGTACAATCTGCAGATAGAAATAGGATACACAATTAGTTAAATATCTTTTTAAGGAGTTGTCAAACCCCCATCACTTTGGTCTACTTATGTACAGTTTTATCAGTTCAACACAGCTTTTAGACCAATTTAATTTATTCTACAACCACAGAAAATATCACAAAAGAACAATAGGATAGGTAGCTGGAATTTAAACAATATCTACACCAGCTACGTGTAATATAAATTTACTTCAAAATTTGTAGTGTAGCTATGACTTTAGAAAATAGTTTCCAATCGATCATGACAAACAAATACACACGCCCCCCCCCCACCCCAACTCCTCATATCCACCCAAAATCGTCTTTGTCCTTCCCAAGATTCAACAATAAATCATTAAACCGTGCATTTTAAAAATAGGAAATAAGGATCACACGTGTTAATGAATCAGAACCTGATCAACAATCCGACATACTTGAGGGAACCAAAAAAAGCAAAAAACACACTATAATTAAGTATATTGTTTCAAGACGTATAAAGAATTTTGACGTACCTATTCGTCCATGGTGCCCAACTAACTGGGCGACATACCACACTTTGAAAAACATGATTTTCAATAATGGAAAAATAGCCAAGGAGGCGTAAAACTTAGTGAAGGGTAAGAATAAGTGTTAGAAGATTAAAAACCTAGAATAACTTTGCGAAATTCGCAAAAATATACTTTGGGGCTTACCTTTCATTTGGGGGTTGATTTTTATGACTTTCATTGGATGATGTTGACGTCATATTGGATATCAAACAAAGGAAAATCACTCTGACGAGTAAAAAAAGTTCTGTTGCAAAATTGTGCGAAATACAAGAAGTGTAAAATTGTCTTTGCGTGTGTTGATGGAGCATCAATAGTGATAAAATGGACATAGATTACATAGGCAATAAATGTCGAATTTTGTCTCTACTACAAACAATATTTTATTACGAGAGTTTCAAACAAAATGGAAAATAGAGCAACAAAAAGGACCTTGCAAAACTTGGACTTAACATCACATGTGCTCACTATTATTTTGCTTAGGAGCCATTAGTTTTGGGTAGAGCAAGAAGTCTTTGGGCATCAACTCTATTAGATTATTTTCATTTTATACTAATTGTCACAGAGAGTTGCAAACAAAAGGTATGAATTAGGTGTTTTTCACGGGACTTCACTTACCTGTAAGATTCAAATCGGGGTTAATTACTGGTCACTATTCCAACGTTGATTGGATTTGGGTTTCCGAGAATCATGGCGTCGGTGGCCTAGTGGTTAGTCTACTGGACTTGTAATCGTGAGGTTGCGAGGTCGGGGGTTCGAGCGGCGGGCCCGACTTTGAGTCCTTGGGAAAGGCATTTTACACGAATTTTCCTCCCTTCACCCAGGTGGAAATAGGTACCCACCTTAGACAGCGAAAGATTTTGTCAGTAGGTTAGTGGTTTTGGTGCCTATAAAAGGCTGCTGGCACTGTATGCTTCCCAGGACGTTGAGTTTGTTTCAGAATGCTCTCAGGTCTGCTGGGGTAATAGTATAGATTTTGAAGAGCATAGAGCTTGCTGTTGAGCGGGGATTTGCGCTAAACAAATGCTATATATTATTATTATTATTATTATTATTATTATTATTATTATTATTATTATTATTATTATCATTATTATTATTATTGTCTAGGGGCATTGGCCCTGTGAGAAGGTGCTTTACTCTACATGGAGATATCTACTAATATGACACCTTGACGAAAATGATGGTAAGACATGACGTCCCCGCTCTTGTGCGATGCAGTACACTAAACCGGTGACTCGGAGGGCCCGTGTGCAAGTTGCGCACCTTAAAGATCCCTTGGTGGTCTAAAATTGATAAGAGTAGGCTTCCGCCGCCACCCGGGCAAAATTATAAATTTCCTATCAACTGAAAATATTTGGTGTGTCCCGCGCGCTCATTTGACATTATGCAGTTGCGATCGAAAAAAACCACTTTACAAAAACAAAACAAAAGCCATATTTTTTCAGGGCAGTTTTGAGTGACCATATCTGGGGCGTTTCTTAACATCGATGAAATGTTAATGAGTCAGATGATACAGAATGTTTTTTGTGCTTAAAAATGGTGTCTCTTCTTCTTTTTCAGTACAGTGACCGTTCCATGCTGTTTTCTTTCACCAATGAATTTTACGATCCTGTAAATGGAAGAGGGCGACAGAGAGGGAAGGGGGATACGGGTGAGCTCTGTTCAAAAGGGTTATTTTAGACCTCGCTTCGGAACTTTCTTGACTTTCCACACACAACTGGGATCTCCACTTTTTTGTGAGACCAGCGTAAGGGTAGTCGTGGCACCAAACACAAAAGCCGATTTTATTTCATTAAAAAATGTATGTGTGTATGAGTGTGTGTGTGAGTGTGTGCGTGCGTGCGTGTGTGTGTCAGTGTGTGTGTGTTGGCGGGGGATGCGGGTTCTTAAATAGACATCCAGCCTTTCTCTTTGGCGTTCTGACGTCGGTACACTTTTAGGTTAAAAACATTGCACATTTTCCCACCTTTTCAAAAGGAAATTGGTCTGGGTAAGCATTGGATATTTGCTTTGTGCGTTTCCTTAAGCAAAAGCTCCTCAATAGTAGTGAACCAATGGAATACGACTTGGGTTATACAGGGCTTTTTCGACCAATACACAGCTAGTATTTCAAGTGTTACACTGTTACTTCAAATACTACATTATAAGGTACAATGAAACTTTATAACTTCAAATACACAACCGTGTGACAAAGGTCACATTTCACCAGGGTTATATTACAACAATAGCAGCACAAATAAAAGCTATCACATCTCAGAATGACAGCCAGCCCCCAATATATCAGGGTATTAGAATCATGTATTTAAACATACAAGAACGCATACGCATATTAAGAAGAAAAAACCCCCACCCGGACAAGTTTAGTGACGTAAACGATTTATACTCAAACCTGTCTAGTACTTCATCCTGCTGGAAGTACTTGGTTCTGTCCTGACTGTGCTCTGGTGACAGGTTGTTGGGGTTGATGTAGATCGTGATGAGTTGGTTGATGATGACGCTGCCGGAGGTGCCTGTCGTGGCCAGGGCGTTGATAAAGCCGAGGTTCTTGCCCTCCGTCCACTCAATCATGTACAGGGATACCACAGCTAGAATGTGGCCTGATAGAAAATTAAATTGTTGCCGTGAAGGGGATGGGACAGATAACAAAATAAATTGTTCTATCAATCGAGATTCGACCTCGGGTCTCCTGACTGCGACAACGAAGCGCCTTACCGCTTCATAGACGCACGTGTGTACGAACTTTACTTGATTACACGAGTAGTTCCCCTAACAACTCGACGAGAGGTACTATGAGTGCTCGTGCTACTCATGCAAACAAGCATTTTATTTACTGGGGCGAGGACATTATACAAACGACGACTGGCAGTGTGCTCGTGATATTATTGCACACCCATCCATCCATCCATCCATCCATCCATCCATCCATACATACATACATACATACATACATACATACATACATACATACATACATACATACATACATACATACATACATACATACATACAGACATACATACATACATACATACATAACATACTGCCATACATACATACATACATACATACATACATACATACATACATACATACATACATACATACATACATACATACATACATACATACATACATACATACATACATACATACATACATACATACATACATACATACATACATACATACATACATACATACATACATACATACATACATACATACATACATACATACATACATACATACATACATACATACATACATACATACATACATACATACATACATACATACATACATACATACATAACATACTGTGATAAATATGTATGTACAGATAACGAAGATATATCCTGTTTTTACTCTGTTTTTCTTGGTTGGGGGGGGGGGGGGGGTATTGGGGGAGTGGGTAGGGGGTGTGATGATGGATAATTTAAAAAATACCAATTGGGAACTTCTTGTGATGTAGATTTTTGAAATATTGGAATGTAACTAAT
Source organism: Aplysia californica (assembly GCF_000002075.1). Taxonomy (NCBI): domain Eukaryota; kingdom Metazoa; phylum Mollusca; class Gastropoda; order Aplysiida; family Aplysiidae; genus Aplysia; species Aplysia californica. The sequence continues at coordinate 1,299,416 of NW_004797354.1, read as the reverse complement.
GAAAATGGCTACACATCGACAAAGTTAACGCCTGCGACACCGACAAACAAATGCATAATGTATTGTTTAACAGTGAGGCCCCTCATCGCTGAGCCTGAAAATTAAAGTTGGAATCCGTCTGTGGGGACTATTATATTTATTAATAAGATATATATGTGCCTCTGCTGAGATGTTAGCCCCCTACCATCCCCACCTTTCTAAAAAACAAACATACAGTCCCGGAGGTAGGATAGAAGCTGCAAGCCTTATAAATAAGTCTATATAAAAGTCTATAATATAAAGAATGTATTACATGAGGTATGGTGTAAGATCATGATTTATCTTACGAGTGAAATTGCGAAGTTGTAATCAGGAGTTTCAACGAGTGATTACAACTGGCAATATCACAAGTAGGATAAATCATGGTCTTACACCATAACGAGCGTAACAAATATTTTATACCACACTGATATCAGCTGGCGAAATAAATCAGTACCAACAAAGTTCAAAATAAATAACCAGCCAACTGGACAAGAAGATCCATTCTAGAGTCTCACATGAAAACATTTTCATGCCTGCTCGGACTCAGATTGAGAATTGGGAAAAATATGGATTGTTTTCCTTTACTTTTAGCCACGCTAATTTGCACGTTGTGCTTTCCGTATGCCTCCTCCGCGAAACAAACCCCTAATAAAATAATCATAACGTAAATATAAGCAAAGTAGTCAGAAAACGTACAATTTAAAAATTGAAAGAAACTGCATAAATATGGCTTGTTGTCGTTAAAATAGAGAAGACTTTGATTTTGATTTTAAACTTCGTAACCAAAAAACAAACCAAAGGCAAGGAGTTAATATTTAGGCTAGACAAACTGATGTGCTGATTCCACACATATAGTTAGTTTTTGTCTATCAGGTCAGGTTTTTGCAGAATTCACATAAATCTTTTTGTTTTCCGATATTCTTGATTTCGTAAGGAGAGTTAAGAATATTTGAATAACAAGGGAAGTAGCTTTTATTTTTTTCAAAAAAGTAATTAACCATATATTTTATCCATTACATATTGTTTAAAAGTTTAATCTTCTTTCATTTTATAGTTGATTGTTTGGTATGTAGTGATAGAATTAATTTATACTAAAATTTGAAAGGCAATGCAAGTTAGCTAAACAGTGGATTAAAAAAAAAGTGTTTAATAAAGTGACTTTCAAATTTCTAAATAATGTAAATATTTGGTGATCATTTATTCAAGCTGATATTTAGGCCTAGATTTAGATCTAGATATAAGTGGTTTCCGCTATTTAGTTTTGTTGTAAATCTATCACTTTGAGAATTGAATGTTTGTGTCTACTGTCAACCCGCTGTGTTTATCTGGTGGGCTGCTTCAATGTCTGGACGGAAAAGCAATTCCTAAACGTCAGTTGTACTAATTAAGTTGAAAGAGGGCAGTTTATATGCACCGGACAAGTCACATTCTTATGATGACTCATTAGAACAAATGATTACTTTATTGGAGAAAAAGGTGTTACTTAGATCAAATGAACTGAACGTAAACAGCACCATACTCTGGCGTATTCCCCGTTCATAACGGTGCCCATCATTTGACTCTATTTGAAACAAAATTAACGGCAACTTAGACTGATTGCACCTAGGCTATGCTCGAATATTATTATGTATAGCCAGACTGGGAGACTAGTGTTTGGGTGGGTGCCCATGGTGAGTGCGCTTCACAGCGAAGTTTTAAAGTTTTTATTACTTTGCTTACAGAGGGATAGAAGTATCATAGAAATAGAAGCCGAACAGGCTAGGCTATAGTGCGTGGAGCAATTTATGCAAATTTTTATAAGGATATATTTTACTGCAAGTGCGATGCCAAAACAACTCAAAGTATGGTATAAAATATAAATTGAAATATGGAACATTTACAGCAACCAGTGCTTTCAGGTGAAAAGTTCAATAGCTTTAAATGACATAAATTCTGTAAATAGAGCGTGTAACACATAAGTTACGGCTAGTCCTTATCTCACCACAAGCCATTCCAGTCACAAAACCGTGCGTCATAATGAATACAGGAAGAGGGGCGTGGATGTCCCAGTAACCCACAGCGAACGAGATGTCGTAGAGGATCATGCCCAACAGCAGACTCTGACCTTTGGTCATCCACTTGGTCACTGGCGACGAAAGCATTGCGAATCTAAAAAACCGCGTAAATATTCTCATTAAATCTGACATTGTTTTCAGATAAAACATATAATTTGTTCATTACTAAGAAAAACGTTTTTGTTTGGTTTAACGTTGCTTTCAAATATAATGTTTGAGCAAAGAGAACTGGAGACGAGGTAGGCAGACAGTCAGACAGGTAGACGGACAGACAGACAGACTGGCGTAACAGCAGGATCGTAAAGTAAAACCTACTAGTGTAGTTCTCAAACAACGTCTTAAATCGTTTTTTCTGAAATCGAACTTTGTTATGAAAAGGACTTCGCACTAGAATGTTAATTAGAAGTCTAATGCAGATAATTTAGAACTTTGGAATATAGAACTTTTATATGGATTTGAACTTCGTATGCAAATGGTTTCACTTAATATCACAATAATATAAATGTAATCATTTTACGCATATATATCAAACACTAAGTGGTTATTTTTTAATTTCATCTTAAAAACACAATGTCATGACACTGACCTTTGGCAGAGAAAGTGATGGCCAGAGAGAACATGATGGACCAGGCCGAGAGGACAGTGGCAGACACATGTCTGACATCAGAGTGGTATCTCATCAGGAAGTAGGAGTTCGTGTACGTCAGCAGATTACCCAAAAACAGCTTGCAACATGCAGGGAATCGTCATACTTTGATTTTAAACAGATCCTCACAATATAAATGTTGTACAATGACTCACATAACAATGAAAGCAAGTTAAGGCAATATTTACTTAGATTATTCTTTTAAAATACGTTTTAGTACTTGTATCTGCGTATCTTTTAAATATTACTTCAAGGCAATGTGCCCTTTCAACATGGATGATATTCTGACAACCGCTTGCACATAGTAGATACAAGAAGCTATCGCTCATAAATTAGAGTGAATCACCTTTCTATAGCGTAAACGTCTTAGATTAACTTAGATAGTGCCATGGCACCTCTTCTCGCTTGTGAAGCGTGGCTATAAGAACAACGGTCCAATGTAATCTACGTTTGATATTTCTTTGTCTGTTTTTAAAATGTGTCGCTGCCTGCTATATAACTGCACCATCGTCTGGTATTATAGTATCGCGTCTTGGTTTAGTCAGTGCGTGCATTGCCAGTACAGCCTTGGACCAGCTTCGTAAGACGTACGCGTATTTTAAAATGCAATTTCAGACGAGTGAAGCATTGTTCAGCTAACAACCCAACCTGTCGTACTACGAGTGTTCGTGGTGCTCGTAAAAACAAGCATTAACTATTTACATTATTTATGGGGTGAGAAATTATATGAACATGCCTGTGGACCTTAAATCCTTAACAAACCGACGACTGACGATGTACTCATGGTATTGTACATACATATTTTGTAAGCACCTTTATTGCTCTTATTCAATGTGTTCAGGGTTTACCTACACACTAGCATATCTGAACTTACTAACCATTTAACCAATCACTGAAGTCTACAGGCGGTCAAATCTATGTCCCAAGTCCTCGGTGCTGTGGTTAGGCACCTTGAAGTTGCTCTCAGAAAATAATCCTGCGTGAGGATACTTTTTATCGAGTATTTCGGTTTGTCTACTGGAACTTTGCATCCCTTTCAGTTTATGTGACCTTGGTAGGCAGAGTTGAAGCCCATCTCTCATATGATCTAAAGTGTCGATGTGTGCGCATTAATGCAATTAAAATAAAAATTATTAATGTATGGCATGTGAGTTTGATGCTACAGCGCTCCTTAGGGAAAAGTTGGTAAGGGTGGGGGAATCTTCAAATTTATTACTTTGAAACCTGGCTTTCTCAGGCTTTTCAGCAGCTATGGGGGGGTTCTTCCATTATCTGCAGAAGCTGAGACTGGAAGAAAAGTGTTTTCGACAACAATATGATGAAAACAACAATAATGCATGGCACCTATTTTTCCTATTTTGTTCTCGACAATCTGTTCATTGTATATCATGATTGTGAATCTTCGGTATGCCAAATAATGTAGAATCAAGAAAGAGTAAAAACCTCAGCTCCAAAATTACACTCTGCTCGAACAATACCAATACAATGATTACAATCCAACGTCAGGACAACAAGCAGGTATGTTCACATACAAACACAAAACGGTACATACGTAAAAACACAGTTGAACACAAAAGGCACGATTGTGGTTAACAACTATCAACGTAAAACAATTAAGTCTACTAGTCGGATAATTTTTTTAAACTGTTCTATGGCTATACGAGATGCCTCACATTGCAAAATAAAGTCGAAGAATTGTTAAAATCTTGACTGATGAACAGGATGATTTGAACGAAAGATAGGTAGATGAATACAGTTGAACCTGCTCTTACGACTGTCATTCTCATACAATTACTTGTACAAGCGACCACTTCTGCCCCCCCCCTCCCCCCCCCCCCCCACCCAACCTTGCGGGGTTGTTTTTTTATTGTAACACTGTCAACAAAGACCACCTGTCTAAGATGACACATTTTCTCCTCGACAATGGATGGTGTCCTTGGACAGGATTGACAGTGCATCAATTGCTTGATAGTAGATTGGGTAATGAGTATCAAGATCACAGTCATAGTCAGTTCACTGACCAAATAATTGGGAAAGTGTGTTAAATAATTTTACAACGCGGATCTAATAGAACAGTTGTAGTAATTGCAACTGTTAGAAATATCTTTAACAAAAATGAACAGCGTACCGACGTCTATGGCGTTGCAGTTTTGCCTCTGCGGTCACAAGCAGAAGGTGGAAAGTTTAGGTTTTTTCGAGTATCGCCATCTCTCCTGAGACGTTGCGTTCCTATCGTGCTAATGTGACCCTCACAGGCAGAGTCAAAGGAACCAGCCTCCTAAGTAATCGTAATTTTGTGGAATGGGGCTTTACTGTTACATATCTACAACAATAACTAATGGTGTCTTAAACATTACCGATGCACCATTGGCTGAGCAGATGGAAGCCGACCCTGCAATTGTCATCAATTTCTGTACGTGAGGCCTCCGAAGTACTTGTAGCACACCCATTTTTCTGAGGTTAAAAAAGATGAAATTTTATTATAAAGAAAACATGAGGAATGGAGCATTATATTTATTACAAAAAAATAGTTTTGGAAAAAATAAGGTGAGGCCTTCTGTCTACAGTCCTTTCTTTCTTTTCTTTTTAGACGTTGTTCGTTCTCTGAAGGATTGTCGCCCTCCAACAACTACCTCCACTCTGTTTTATCAGCTGTTTTCCGTGCCCAGGTAGCACCCATCCCCTCTTTGATGTTGTCCTGCCATCTTCTCTCTGGTTTTCCTCTTGATTTTTTTTCTGTTCTTGGTCTCCATTCCTAACATTGTTTTGTCCGTCTTTCGTCTTTCATTCTCTCGACATGATCAACCTACCCCCATGTTTGTTGTAGTATAAATTTTATGATATCTGTCACTCCATCTTCATGATATTTGTGTGATTTATGTTGTTCCTTGTTATTGGCCAGGCTTGGCATCCATAGCTTATTGCTGGAACAATGCACTAATTTAAGGCGCCTTTTCAGTGATATCAACAGATTTTGATCTTTACATTTTTTACATTTTCCGAAACGATTCCTATTCGCATGACATTGTATTCTTCTGTTCACCTCATTTTTTGTTCTCTCCTCCATATTTATTGTTTGCCCGAAAAATGTATACTCTGTTATTTTTTTCAATGTTTTTGTTACCTAAAGTTATCGTTTTGTCGGTGGTGTAGCTGGTCATGTATTTGGTTTTATCTTTTACCGGGTTTGTTTTTTTTTTGCTCTCGTTATTTCTGATATTTAGGATATTTACCATTTATTGTTCATTTTCAGTGCAAAGTGCCAAATCATCGGCAAATCTCGAGTCTTTCATGTGTTCTCCATCTATTAAAATGCCTTTACTGAATGCTGCCTTTCTGAACATTATACCTTCCATAGCGGCTGTGTATAGTCCTTTCCTCACTCTCAAAATTGTAAAGTGTTAGATGGAGTCAAAGGCTTTTTTCTAAACAATAACGCAAAAAAGCAGCCTTCTAGCAAGACTTATTTCCCGCAATTTCGCACCTCAGTTACTCCATAACACTGATTTGAAATATATTTGTCCCGTTTTCAGAAAAAAAGTTATCACATTTTTGTACGCACAATAAAACATCCCGATTTTCCTAGCAGTCAAACTGATAGTCTATGACATGCCCACTGTGGATGGAAATTATCATATATCACAGTTGGCCTCGATCCCGGGACACGTCTGTAATAAATGGAAACCTTTATGCGCCGCTAACAGAAAGTTCACTGTAACACATTATTGCAGACCCAAACAAAACTGCACTTCAGTTTGTTTTTGTTTTTTAAATTATTATTTTAGCACTAGCTAATATCCCAATCTCTGTCCCAAAGTAAATAGTCGCAAACACTTTTAGAGTAAGGTCGTGGATCTTTGTAAGTAGAACATATTCATGGTCCGTAGCTGTACCTCCAACTAAGCTCATAGTAAATGTTCACTCTTTAGAGCAGAGCTAGCTGCATTCCTTGTTCATAATGTAACAAATTTAAATGGGTATTAAAATAACGAAAATGGCCTAAAATATATAGGAAGGTACATACAACAAAGCCAAAGTTAGCAGCAGGCTCAATGAGGCCGCAATACTTTAGGAACGAATAATCTTAATTCTATAGTTTGTTGTTGTTGTTGTTGTTGTTGTTGTTGTTGTTGATGTTGCTGTTGTTGCTATTGGTTTTGTTGTTGTTGCTGTTGTTTTGATATTTAAAAATGTTTATGTAACGACGACGTATGTAATCTGATATAGTATAGTAACATTAATTCATTCGAGAACCCTACTTGTATTGCTTCGGGATAAAACCAATTGGCATCAATTGTGTTGGAGAAAAATTGTGTAATTATTTCATTCTTTAAAGAATGAACGCTGCTCTACTTATTAATTAAACATGCAGTAACAGGTTTGGTAATGTTGGTTTATAGCCTGAACACCAAATTTTACTGAAAGCAAACTGAAATGACGGCACTAAACTAAGTTTAAATATTACAGAAATAGAAATACAAAAATCACCAAACTCAAGTTAATCGATCTATATAATACTAGCTGGGCCCCCTTTCGATTAAAGGAATGATCGGTGCGTTAACATCAACTGAATTTTCTAAAATTACTGAGACAGAAGCGTGTTGATTGTTCCCTGTAGCAAGAAAATGAATTTGACAAAGGAATCCAGAAAAAGCGATGATGGGCGTCAAACAAAAGGATCACAGTCGAATTTAGCACCAAGGAAAAACAGAAAACATGAGGCTAGATCTATACGGGTCGCACACTTAAAATAGTGCTCAGTATTGCGCGACAATGTGCTATAGTATCGAACGGAAGTACGACTTGCAATAAACAAACTTGGCGGATTTTCTAAAATTACAGAGACAGAAGCGTCGGCCTACAAAAGCGATCGGCGAAATAAATAAATTTAGCTTTTTGCAGCAAAAATGTCTCAAAACTGAAAAAACGAAGGGCGTCATGATCTGGAGAATATTTTAAAGAATCTTTTGGCGAAAACCGCAAGTCGATCGATGCAGCCATTAAAAAGCCTTTTGAATAGCAAAATTCAGCCACCACAAATAGATAATAGATGAAGACAACAAGTTAAAATCTTCATATGAGTAATCTGTGTTCTAGCGGTTTGGCAATTTGCAACGTTCGCAGGAGGCAAGAGTTCAATTCCTGAGTGGGGAGAATTGTTGTAGATTTTCTTGGTGTTTCTGTTGGTACGTCGGAAGCCAGCTTCTAAATTTTAATCTAAATTGTGTCGATAATGTGAAAGTACTTACATTTTAGAAACCTACATAATAATCATCTTCAAAGAGAAAAAGAGGAGGCTGCTTCATTTCTTTTCCCCATGGACCTTTTCGGGAAATTACTTTAAAAGAAAATACTAAATCAACTGGAGAGACTGGCATTTTTGCCCCATCGTCTTGTTATTGTTCTGTATGTTTTGTATAACTTATAAGGCAGGTAGATAACAAGGCTCATGTTTTGAAGTAACATACTTTCATCGTTATACACTCTGCAGGAAGGATAGTACACCATTTTATTATAGTTTGAGATAAACATAGTTCAGAAGAGCATTACATATTTATTTTGCAAAGTAAGGTCCTCATTAAAAAACAAACAAAAAACACAACAAAAACAAACAACAAGACTCCAAAATAAAAAACAACAACAACATAAACTCCCCAACCACAACAAGACCCCCCCCCCAAAAAAAAAAAAAGATT
>NW_004797354.1:1283547-1290237 GCF_000002075.1 Aplysia californica | reverse complement strand
TCTTTGTCTGTCTGTCTGTCTGTCTGTCTCTCTCTCTCTCACTCTCTTATTTTCTCTATCTTATACTTTATCCCGTTCTCTCATTTCTATTTATCATTTTCTCCTATTCTCAATCTTATTCCCCCTAATTCTTTCTTCTCTCCCCCTTTTTGTCCCTCTCACTCCCCCCCCCCTCTCTCTTTTACACCCGATCTTTAACGTTTCGTGTAAATAACAACAGACATGAATACCAAAAGAGAATAAAAGCCATACAGATAAAAGAAAACTAGAGCCGTAGAGTTTAAAGTAGCCGTGCATTAGAAGAATAGGACTGACGTGGTGCTAGTGTGTCGTACGAGGCGACTAAATGGCGAACCAGGTAGTGACTCCCGAAACAGAGTCATCCTGTCTCCAGGTCGGCGGTTGAGTCACGAGACTAACAACCTCTCTCGTAAAAAGAACCTGTTACAGAAACACATACAAGCAGAAACTATTATCTCTGCTTGGCTGATCGTGGATCTTCTCCAAATGGAGAGTTTGAGTTTTTGATGCAAGGCAGTGAAAGCTGAAAGGAAGCTGCTGGGCAGAAGCCTCCACCATCATCCAAGTCCAAGTCTCTTCGGAATGGCTCGTGGAACGTAAGGACCCTTTATGAGGCTGGAAAAACTGCACAAGTTCTCCAAGAATGCACCGATACCAACTACACGTACTGGGAATCAGCGAGACCCACTTGAACCAGTCTGGACAGAAGCGAATGAAAGAGAGAGAGCTTTTTATTTATTCTGGAACAGTGATAGACCACACAGTGAAGGAGTAGGTATGATCATATCAAAAACAGCTCAAAGGATATTCAGGCGCTGGGAAGCACATGGACCAAGGATCATCATGGCCTCATTTGGAACTAAGAAAGAAATCAAGGTAAGAGATGGTAGGAAGAAGGTCATTAACATGAACATCATACAAGTATATGCTCCAACCAATGATGCAGAAGTGGAGAATAAAGATGACTTCTACAACCGCCTGCAGAACATCATCGATAAACTTCCAACATTGTCATGAGAGATCTAAATGCAAAGGTAGGTTCGGACAATAGTCACAATGAGGAAATCATGGGCAGACACGGATTAGGAGAGGCAAATGACAACGGAGAAAGGTTCCAAAACTTCTGTACATTCAACAACTTGGTCATTGGAGGTACAATCTTCTAACTTAAAAGGATTCACAAGGCCACTTGGGTCTCCCCGGACGGAACAACGGAAAACCAGATTGACCACTTTTGCATCTCCCGAAAGTTTATACGCTCACTGGAGGACGTCAGAGTCTTACGAGGCGCAGACGTCGCATCAGACCACCATTTGATCCTTGGAAAGATGAAACTAAAACTGAGAAGATATGTACAAGTCACTACTGGAAATCGTCTAAAGTATGAATTGAGCCTTCTGAAAGACCGAGTAAAGAAGAATGAGTTCAAGTTGGAAAAGAAGAACAGATTTCAAGCCCTTCATGATGAATGTGAAGTCAACGAACACTGGGACACGATAAAAGATGCAGTAAATGCAACTTGCCAGAGCACCCTAGGACCCAAAGACAACACCAGAAATGAATGGATTTCACAGGACTCTCTAGACAAAGTCAAAAGAAGAAGAGAGCTGAAGGCCCAAGTCAACAACAGCCCTACCCGAACTGAGAAACTCGCTGCATAACAAGAGAACACCGAAGTAAACCGGGAGGTAAAAAATTCCATCAAGAAGGACACGAATACCTACCTGAATGGCCTGGCCAAAAAGGCAGAGAAAGCAGCAACAGACGGGCACTTACGGATTGTACACCAGACTACAAGAACTCTTTCAGGTAGGTTCAGCAAGCCCACTCTACCAGTGAAAGACACAGAGGGAAAGACTATCTTCAACCCAGAGGGGCAACTTGACCGATGGAGAGAACACTTTGATCAACTATTGAACAAACCACCTAAAAAAAAAACAACCAGAAATTCTTCCAGCCAGAAATGACCTCCCAATAGTCACGTAACCACCTTCAAGAGCGGAAATTGCAGCCGCTATAAAAACACCGAAGTCCCACAAGGCAGCTGGTCCCGACCATATACTATCGGAAGCCCTTAAGGCAGAGAAAGATACGTTTGTGGAAATTCTCTATGCTCTATTTGAAAAAGTTTGGCAAACGGAGGAAATACCATCAGATTGGAAGGAAGGCCACCTAATCAAGCTGCCAATGAAAAGAGACGTCAGCAATTGTAACAACTACAGAGGCATTGCACTCCTCTCAATACCTGTGAAAATCTTCAACAGGATACTCCTGGAGAGAAGCAAGCTGGCAACAGATGAGAAGCTTTGAGGAAACCAGGCAGGATTCCGCAAAAACCGAACATGTGAGGACCAGATCGCTACTCTGCGTATCATTGTTGAGCAATCGTTTGAATGGAACTCACCACTCGTGGTCAACTTCATTGACTATGAAAAGGCTTTTGACAGCGTGGACAGGGAAACTCTGTGGAAACTCATGCGGCATTTTGGAATACCTGAGAAAATCGTCAAGCTTGTGAAGGCCAACTATGATGGAACAAACTGCCAAGTCTTCCACGAAGGACAACTTTCAGAACCATTCCAGGTACAGACAGTAGTGCGACAAGGATGCTTGCTCTCACCTTTTCTCTTCATACTGGCAATTGACTGGGTCATGAAAGAAGCCACCAGAGGCAAACGTAATGGAATACAGTGGATCCCTTGGCAGCAGCTGGACGACTTAGACTTCGTCGATGACCTTGCACTGCTCTCTCACACACATGCTCAGATGCAAGAAAAGACAAAGGAACAGCCTATCAAGGAGTGTTGGCGTACGTATACATCCAGGCAAATCAAAAGCAGTGAAGCTTGGAACAGTTTCAAGCCCTGCTGTGACAGTGGAAGACACTCCCCTGGAAGAAGTGGACTCCTTTACCTACCTTGGAAGTGTCATCGATGGTTAAGGTGGAACCGAGGCAGATGTTAAAGCAAGAACCGCCAAGGCAAGGTCAGCCTTCAAGCAATTATCAAAAGTCTGGAAAGCAAGCAACATCTCACTGCGCACTAAGATTCGACTTTTTAGCTCCAACGTCAAATCTGTGCTCCTCTACGGCTGCGAAACTTGGAAGACAAAGAAGACAGTACTGAATAAAGTCCAGACTTTCATCAACAGATGTATGAGGAGTATTCTAAGGATTAAGTGACAGGATAGAATAAGAAATGAAAAGCTGTGGGAAAGGACATGACAAAAGGATATAGAAGTAGAAATAGGACTAAGAAAGTGGCCATGGATAGGACACGCCTTAAGAAAGCCTAGCGGAAACATCACAAGACAGTCACTGCTGTGGAACCCACAAGGAGCACGAGGGGTAGGTCACGGGAAACACGGAGGAGATGCGTGGAAAGGGACAAGAGAGAAATGAAGCTCACTTGGAACGAGCTTTCAAGGATGGCTCAGGACAGAGATGAATGGAAGGAGCTTGTATGTGGCCTACACCCTGCCAGGGGTGAAAGGCATTGATGATGATGATGAGAGTTTATTAAAGCTTAACAAAAAAATAAAAATAATTGATCAATCAATTCATTAGTCAATAAATCTTTTCATTGTTCAGAATGCTAAATTCCTCAACACAGGTTAAGTTACAAGAAAGAGGTATGCACGAAATGAAAGACACGCTCGCGCACACACGCACACACACACGCATACACACACACACACACACACACACACACACACACACACACACACACACAGACACACACACACACCGGCACACTCGCACAAGCACACTCGTAATGCTGTCTTTTCACGAACAATAGTACAATCATTTTTTGGTGTGCCATCTACCTTTTATCTGTTTATCTTCCTCCTGTTACCAGTAAGCAAAATTATCTTTCTTTTTTAAAAATCTACAAAAGTCCAGACGGGAGGTAAACGGAAAAATTTGTAATACCTCACACCTCTCCCAACTATATAAATATTTTGGCCCTGATCACAAATGTTACTTTCTTCGAATTGTATCTTATCTGAGCAACCTACCTGACGCTTTGTAGACAAGAATCGAAATAGATCCCGTTGGAGACCAGACAATAATATATCAGTTAGTTGACAGTCTATCTTTAAGGCACATTCCTGAAACTTTGTCTGGGTTTCCGCTTTGTTTCATCGCTTATTCTAACACGACTGTACAAATTACGAGACCTGAACCAGCTGCTGGATGTACGCTATGAGGCATATGCCCAGAGTGGGTTATGGTACGTGAACACAAAATCGTTCCGTCGAAGTCGAAACATTCGAATTGATAGTCGGTATTACCATTCATGTAAACATAAGGTACCATGATGCCCATGTTTGCTCCAGTTTCAATGATATGAGATGAAAATGAAAAAGTTTTCAATCAAAAAGGGTAGGAGTTAACGTAAGCCCTCATTGAGACAAAACCTAAGACGCACCCCCAAAGTCCCGATTTGGCTCAAATTTATGGCATTTGAGTTGTTGGCATATTTAGCTGCCTCAGCCTCTCCTACAACTATTTCATTGCCTAACAACCCCAACAATCCTTATTTCTTCTCATGCTGGGCATGTTTGGCACCACCATTTCATCATAAAGTCAATACGTGCTTTCTCAAAACGCGATTTTTCTCTATACTTTTTTGAATAACGTCTCCATTTTTCATCCAATCTTCATGAAATTTTCACAGAATGAAGAGAAGATGTAATACTAAAATAGTGATTATTGAATTTTTTATATAAAGAATAGATTTTTGTTTGTGGTGTCTGGAGTGTTAATTTTCACGGGCTTTTTGCAAACTTGAATGCTACGTCTCGAAAAAATTCTTTAAACATTTTCTAAATTTCTAAATCGTTTAGGAAAAAATCAACAAACCATTCTTAGATCTAATGTTTGTTAACATGCATGCCAAAAAAAAACCCCAACAAAAAAACAATCAATTTCCATGTACGATAAGTGCGGTATTCATTACGTAAGAAATGTCAACAAATTTTAATATGGCCGACGTATCCATGGAAGCAAAACTTTTTTCTACATTTTGATTTCTGATTGTAAGACTCCTTACATATGCTTGTTATATGTGTGAAATATGGTAAAAATTTGGCCGGCTAATAAACGAGATAACCTTCAGGTCCCACCCCCCCCCCCTCCCCCTTTAAAGCAAATTGTAGGATCCGCACTCTCAGTCTCTCAGTGGGATTTTGGTGGGTCACCGAAAAGTCTGAGTAGGAATACGCTTTTGAGTTATATTAAGAATGGGAGCTTCGATTAACCTGAAAATGAATCGCCAACGATAAGAACAACATGGAATAAATAATCAAGCGGCTACACTTAGTATAAGTGAATTTTACGTCATCTTCAGTACCGAATATACGCGTAGCTAGACAAAATAGGTAGTACTTCGTCTCGATTGTCGATCACTATAATGTTGAGATAATTTGTCCATTTTTTCTGCTAATTCCAAACATAACATTTTCACACATAAATGTACCTTTTTATGTATGTGACCCCACTTTGGAGCACATAATAATATACAAAGTTGAAGAAGAGGACACCAACAACAACAATTAAATCGATAAATAAATAAATAAATAAATTAGAAAAAACTAATGTATTCCGGCCAAAGACCGATAAAGACAGAGTTTTCTTTTCCCTTAACACGTAAACAATACATTAACACGAGAAGCTTTATTTGGGAAAATCGTTCCATATTACGTTACCACCGTATATCTGAAGTCTGCTGAGAGTCTACACTGTATTTCTAATCTTGATTATAACTTTATTTGTAAACTGCCAAATCCCGACAAAATCATCACAAATCAATGCCATGATCAATAACATCACGACAAGTATTAACAATTTGCTAAGCCCATTAACTATTCCTCAGTCTTCAGATGCTCCTGGATGATGATTTCTGAGATGAATGACATGACTGAGCAACTTTCCATATTGACAGTTTGTTGCGAGTCACCCTCTGGGATCCCCACAGTTATTCAGTAGAGTTACATATAATTAAAACAAAACATGCTAATAAACTTCTGTGAAACAGATAAGCGATAACGCATGTCTTTCCACTGAATGGTTGGCTTTTACAAAGAACGGGCACGTTAAAAAAGGTATTGTTCTACTCGTATGTAGCCACGCACAGGATGCCAACTGATTAATGCAACCACGCACAGGATGCCAGCTGATTAATGCAACCGAGTTCACTTTACATGTTCGTCATCTCATCTTCCAGCCAGTATCACCATAGCTTGAATATCCTTTGTTTTGTTGAGGTTTCTGAGCAGGTGTTTGGAGGGTGCCACTGATATGCACTATACTTTTCTTTTTTTATTGCCAATGTATCCAACGTTTTTCTTAACACTAATGACAGCTGTTGTAGTAATGTTACAATTCACTCAGATATACGGCGGCTTCAGAGCTACCATGCAGCAGTGAACACAGTTGCTTTATATCGCCAATACGATTTTAGAGTGAATCATACCAGCTCTGTTGTGGTCAGATAGACATTTTGGCGACGCACACGAAAGGCCTGAGTTCTATCTATCTATCTATCCATCTATCTATCTATCTATCTCTCTATCTATCTATCTATCTATCTATCTATCTATCTATCTATCTATCTATCTGTCTATTTATCTATCTATCTATCTATCTATCTATCTATCTATCTATCT
>NW_004797354.1:1279902-1282769 GCF_000002075.1 Aplysia californica | reverse complement strand
GAATGGAAAACCATGATCGCCGATGTCTGTCGCAGATCTGGCACTGGATGATGATGATATATACACACACATTCCCACATTATTTATATTTAATAGGTCTATTATTTATATTCGTATTTATATTCGTATTTATATAAGTAATGATATATATATATATATGACATATATTGTCCCACCAGGCGCAACATGGGGCGATCCTTATCTGCAGTTGTCGCCCTTGGTCTTCCTGCTTGTGGGAGATCATTGGTTGCTTTGGTGGCGCAAAACCGATTCTGTTGATTGTAGATGGTGGAGACATACAGGCCATTGGCAGTAGCCGCATGCTCATCAGACTTGACCGCTTGTTGTAGAACAATAGCCGTCTCCTGTTTTGTGATGAAAGTCTGAGCATCGCGTTACTGCTTTCGGTTTCATCTGAATTCCATTTTTGAGGCTTTAAATCTGTAGGTAATTAAAACATTTTATGAAGAACTTGATAAGGCGATGAAACAGTTAAAATCACAAGATGTATAGGTAGTCATTGGGGGACTTTAATGCTAAAGTAGGAAGTACAAGTATAGAAGATATAGTTGGGTCATGGGGACTGGGTAAAGGGAATGAAGGCGGGGAACAGCAGATTAAATGGAGTAGCAAGAATAATTTTATGATCTCGAGCACTTGGTATGAAATCACCCAAGAAGACGATACACTTGGAAGAGTTCTGGCGATAGAAGTATAAACTTCATACATATTCAGAAACATTTTAGAAATGCAATTACATCGTCTTAATAACTGTCAGGAGCAGACTATGATAGTGACCATGTGTAAAATGCAGATGAAACTGAAGAAACTGAAAAAGTCAAAGTACCAACCTAAAATCGACATAGATCTTTCAAAGATAAATAAAGAACTGAAAGAACGCTTCTCCATAGATGTAAGCAATACATTTCAAGCTCTGGAAAATATTACTAAATCGGAAGAACTATGGAGACTCAATAATGAAAGCTGTTTAAGAAAATATCCTCCCGAAAGCTGAAAGAGCAATACAAAATGGATGACCCAGGACATGTTAAAACTAATAGAAGAGAGAAGACTGGCAAAATCAAAGAAACATTAATAAATGATCAGTGTCAACAAATAAAGAAAGACCAAAACAACAAAAAAGACAGCAAATACATGTATTCCAAAATCAAAGAAGTAAGTGGGATAAAAGGATGCTCAAATACAGGATGCATACGATCAAAAAGGAGGAGATATTGTTATTTTCATGGACAAGGGGGGTGTTTTAAACAGATGGGCAGAATACATAGAAGAACTTTTCAAAGATAATAAAGGAGAAAAACCGGTAACACAGAATGAACAAAAAATGGACCACCAATATTGAAAACAAAAGTACAAGCTGCCATTAGGAAATTGAAACAAGGAAAAGCCAAAGGACCCGATAATATTCCAGTTGAAGTAATGTTGCGCTTGAAGAATTAGGCACTGAAACAACAACACAGCTCCTAAATTTAAGTTATGACAGAGGTGAGCTCCCAGAAGATGATGAAGTCAGTTTTTATAGCTTTACCCAAAACACCAGGCACCACTGAGTGTGATGTGCATGGAAAAAGTAGCCTTATGAGTGATTTTACTAAAATATTGCTGCGAGCATCAATGGGACGATTGAGAACAAGTCTAAGACCAGAGGTATCTAAAACACAATTCGGCCTTGTTCCTGACAAGGACACCAGAAATGCTTTATTCACCTTAACAATGTTAATAGAAAGATGTATTGAAGCATAGAAAGATCTGCATTTATGTTTCATGGGTTATGGGACTGAAGATCTGGGACTTGGTCAGGTGTATAAAAGGTGAGGTCTAGGGGTGAAGTGCCAAAAGTGGATCTGTTTCTGTAAGTAAGGGACCTAATTTAAGACGCAGATGTTATTATGAAATAGAAAATCTTCTATTATTATTATTACCTTTCTGGTCTGTGGGTTTGTCTCCCGATAGGGGGCTGTGGACATTAAAGTCACCTAGCAAAATAAAGGGCTTTGTGAGTTGGAGCTTTAAATCGTTTAGTTGAGTTATTTTTGAGGGGGTAATTTGATGGGATATAAACCGAGCAGATGGTGATTGGTCTGTGCAGGGTGACCCTTACGGCAATAGCCTGGAGAGTTGTCCTAAGGTGTACTTGTCTGTGAAGAGTGTTGTTGTCGGTGTAGATGGTGGTTCCACTGGAAGCAATCTAGTTTTCCGTCTGAATGTGATGATACGCAGTAAATCCTCTTACGTCTACTGTTGAGCGGGGGCAAAATTTGTCTCCTAGATAGAGGGCACATTGGGCACAGTGTGGCCTGTAAGTGTTGAAATTCTGCAATGGAAGGTCGGATTCCATTGCAGAACTGCCATAATGACTTTTTTAGATTTGGAGAAAAAAACTGTGGGCTCCAGTGGTCTGGTCGAGGTAAGGAAACCTCCCTGGAACGGTAAAAGTAAACTTTAGCCTCCATTCTGAATTTACTTGACCGAGGTAGTATATCCACTTTCAGTTGGCCATTCTTTAAGATGACTGCAGTGTAATAATAAGTGAAATCCGTGTTTACTCTATTTTAAGAATCTCGGGACGGGAAGGGGGAGCGGAGAAACGCCTTTCTTTTACCCCTCGACCCAATTCGTCAACACCAGGATATGGTAGTAAGAGTCATGTTATCCGACTCAAAATAAGTTAATATGTGTCAAAGACGCAATACCTTAAGGAAAAAAATACTATGTATGTACTTCATGGAAGACGATGAATAATACCAAAAAAAACTGATAATGATAACTTTATTTGCTGACTCATTTTTTCTTGTGTGAAATAAACATGCTCTGATACACAAACACACACACACACACACACACAC
>NW_004797354.1:1273336-1276322 GCF_000002075.1 Aplysia californica | reverse complement strand
ACCCTCCCACCCACCTCTCCAAAACTCCTGCCTCCTTTCATCTATTCTGCCAATGGAATACATTAAAGTTGCCTCTTTTCAGGTAGGCTGACATTTTAAAAAGTAACTCTTTTCAAGTTTATAAACATTCATAAACATATCCAGAGACACGAATAAATATAATGCGTCCTAGCACATGCACAAACACTCAGGCAAAGCCCAGTACACATTTTAAAACACAAAATAGCAGCCGTGCTGATGGCTAAATATTATTTCTCGTTGGGAACGATTTTTTAAAAGTTTGCAGTAATAGTTTGAACGCTCTTGCAACACAGCACAATCAATTCTTTTAAGTGCCAAAGATTAGAAGTATTGCAGAGAGTAACAAACACAGAAACGAAGGACAGGAGATAAGGACGATATGTTTGATATGAGAGAAGAAGCAAACCACACGGTGCAACTGCCAACAACCCGTTAGCATTACTGTTTTATCCTTCAAAAGGTAAAAACTGATTTATTTTAGACGCAGAAAAAAATGGTAATATACATGTAATCCTAGAGGAATGTAGTCCCTTCCGTCTATTTTCCCCGAGAGAAAAACCCAATAACAATCACAAAGGGAAGAAAGTTGATGAAGGCTGTTGAGTAAAATAGACCTGTCCACGAGTACTGTTCCAACAGCGCTGACGACGCCGACGGCAAAATCAAACTAGCAACGATGCTGGAGGTCAAGATAAGACCAAATGTTGTAATGAAATTAGCTGCTCCAAAATGCACATAGGATGCGACATAGTTGATTGTGAAGAGACCTGAAGAGATGGAGGCCAGCATACAGGACCAGAAGAGATACAACCAGGGACTGATGTATGGGGTGTACACGTAGAACACACTGAATAGCGAGGTCAAGGAGAAAAAGATAACCAAAGAGTTCTTCACACCAGTTTTGTCTACGACGATTCCCCAGCCGATCCGCGCTATGAACGTCAAACCACACCTGAGTGTTCCCACCTCACCAAGAAAGTGATCGTTTTGAATGACGCTTTGACCAAACGATTTATAGAATGTACTTATTACAAGGAAGCTGAATTCGGCGCAAGCTGTGCCGAACCATAGCATGTAAAACTCTTTAGACATTAGAATCTGCTTAATTGTCTTATCCTTTGCTTCATATGAAAAGGACGACGTGCCACTGGATGCATTCGGGCTATTGTCAGTTATGATTTCTGAACGGTCGTCGTGAAAATCTTCCTCCTGTTCACTCGCTGAGTTTTGTTCAGGGCAGTTCTCAATTTGATTACCATCAGGAAGTGTGGGTACCTCAGTGTCTCCCATTTCGCCATCGCCGCAGTTAATTGAGAGCTCATTGTTCATTAATGTTATCTCACTGGGGACATGCACTGAAAATAATCCTCTCCCTGCTACAACTCTCACTTTTGTACTAATTTCATGAAATTGGTGATTGTGAAGTGTTTTATTCGCTGTCACGTCTGTGGACATGGAACAATTACAATCGTCAACCTCGTCGACGTTGTCACAATTAATGCAGCAATCTGTCTCTGTCGTTATAGTACTATTGGTGTTTTGTAAGAGAGCGTCGACCGTCTCTCTCAATACACCGGTAGCACGATTTCTTCCAGGTCCACCCTTGTCCCTCAACAAAGGAACTGTTGCGTCCTCTTCGTCAGAAGGAATTCCCGGCATCGTGACGTAAGCCTCGTAGTTTTCCAGTCTGGCGTTCTGGTGTTGGGACGCACTCGCTCCAGGCCTAGGCTCAAAACCGTTTGCACCACTCCCGCCGTCTGTGAGGGCAGCAGAGGCTGCAACATCACTCTCTGTGTTTTGTGTTGTCTGCTTGTCTCCTGATGTCTTCCCTCCCAGCCTGGGTGCTTCTTTGAGGAGGGCGAACCCGAACAGATGGACTGCCAGGAAGGTACCGGAAAGGACTAGGAATACAGACGGTACTCTGAGGACACATGATACCGAGAAAGAGATGGAGAAATTAAATGAGAGAAAGAAAGAGAATGCGTCAGAGAAAGAGAGAGTCAATGACGCAAAAGAGAAAAAAGAAAGACAGATTAAACAGACAGACAGACAGACAGACAGACAAACAGACTGGAAAGAGGAAGGGGGTGGGGAGACAGAGGAAGGGAGAAAGAGTGAGAGAGAGAAATAAAGACAGAGAGAAAGCGATAGAGAGGAAGAGATAGAGAGAGGATATGGCAGACACAGAGAGAACAAGGGAGGGAGAGAGAGAGAGAGAGAGAGAGGAAGGGGGCGAGAAATGTAAGCAAACGTGGTATGAATCAAGGCAAACACTCGACCTTCCGACTACTAGTAAACGGTTGAAACATACTGGACTATGTTTTAAATAATTTTGGCTGAAACTCCTATTGTGACGTAATGCCGAATGACGTACAGGTGTTGAATGGGGCGTTAAACACATAGGAAAGTCTACTCATCTTTACAATACACACACCTTCACAAAAAATGCTCGGTAACAAATTAAATGGTCAAAGATAATTTTTGAAAAAAGGTTTACATATAGTTCCTTTGTTGAGGGACAAGGACGGACCTGGAAGCAATCGTGCTTCCGGTGTCTTGAGAGAGCCTTTGCATATAACAAAGCACATTTTTGATAAGGGTTCAATAAATTTATGCGTAAGCCGATTACTTTCTTTTCGGTATTCTGGTTGGATGCGTCTGTTAAATTACCTTTTAATGGGTGTAATTTCTGAATGGATTTTTTCAGATTTACTACTAGAGGCTTGAATTCCATTCATACACACTTGGGCCTAGGTGCACCAGTTAATGGACATATTGTGTAGTGTAAGTGGCCGACGTAATAAAGCCAAGAATAACAACAAAAGTGTGCGCTGCGCGTACTGAAAAAAACCCAAACCCACATCAACACAAAATGGTCTATTTATTCACGAATAATAATGCTTTAGGCTCCTAAAACAAAAAGAGTTAATAAATACATAAGACCAAAATGTATACACCCCCCCCC
>NW_004797354.1:1260981-1272461 GCF_000002075.1 Aplysia californica | reverse complement strand
CCTCTCAGGATCAATGAATGTTTTATTTTATTCTTTACCATTTGAAATTCCTTTCTTGTCTAATTAATCGGAAAAGTATGACTGACCTAAAAAAGTCGGCTTTGAATAACTGGACAGACATTGGCTTTCAGTACTTCCTATAAACCAAAGGTCTGAAGGGTAGCAATGTAAAGACGAGCATGACTGTGTGATCTAAATTAATTGCTAAACTAAGGTCTCTTTTTTCCTGAGGTGTTTGACCCCTGACGACATCGGATGAAAAAGTTCATTGGGTCAAGGGTTGATATTTTGAACAGAAGACTTACTTACTTACTCTCTCTCTCTCTCTCTCTCTCTCTCTCTCTCTCTCTCTTTCTCTCTCTCTCTCCCTATGTGTGTGTGTGCGCGCGCCCGTGTGTGTGTGCGTGTGTGTGTGTGTGTGTGTATGTATGTGTGTATATATGTGTGTGTGTGTGTGTGTGTGAGTGTGTGTGTGTGTGTGTGCCTACTCCACGAACAAAATGATAATGTTATAATGTAAATGTATTTCCTGCACACCATTGACACAATTCAGATAATTTAAGAAAGTGGTCTGCTTCGACACTGACCGAAAGAGTCAACCGGTGCTGAGTGAAAATACATACATTGAGGCTGAAGGACGTAGATAGACGTAGCCACATGGAATTCAAAACTCATGTTATTCTGCAAATTGCAACGGTGAGAAACAATGTGTCGTAACGTGATCTATACATAGCTAATAGCTGGCGTAGACTTTGGTTGGTTCATAAAAGAAGACTAATTAACGTCCTGATGATAAAAAAAACTACATTGATTATTATTGCTAGATGACTTGACGGGGAACAAGGGTTCTAAATTCGGCATAGTCTACACTGTGGAACGAAAGCTTAGCTCAAATTGGCTTCAACACGCGTGATCAAAGCATTCAGCAACTATCAGAAAGTATAAGAGGGACATTTCCCCACGCCCACGGATTCACGTCTTCGAGACATATCGCCGAACATCCTGACCTTTCCACCCATTGCGCTCTTTGAAGTTTTTATCGTTCACACATACTGAACAAACCAGACACCTATGATGGCCCCACCTTGTCAGAACCTTTTCCTGCTGGAAATACTTGGTCCTGTCCCGGCTCAGGTCAGGCGGTGTGTTGTCCGGGTTCACGTACACAGTGATGAGCTGATTCACCAGGAGACTACCCAGGGATGTCGTGGTTGCCATGGAGCTAATGATTCCCAGGTTTTTTCCCGCTGTCCACTCAAGGAGATATAGGGACGCCAGGGCAAGAATCTGACCTGAGAGTAAGAATGTAAGGCATGGCTGTTTGGGAGGCTCTAAATTGAAAGCAAACTCACAAATTTGAGAAGAAATCTAATCAAATAAAATTAAAGTTGAATGAAGCGTTAGCGAACTCAGTAAGGACGCACACTTGATCGATCGATATTCTTTAAAGCAGAACTGTTATGGTGGCATAACTTCGTTGTTCATTCATATTCTTAGATTATGTTTTCCTTACCTGAATCTTTAAAAGACAGTCAACCACAAAGCAAACAATAAAATATGCAGAATCATGTCTCTGATTTGTGTATGTTGGTTCTAAATGTGTCGCATCTTTTTCTTTGGTTCTCTGCTGATCGGACATATGATATCCCCTGCGTACTTAAAGACAATGTCAAAATCGCTGTCTATGGACTGCACACATAGAAAGTATTAAGGTTGCCCGCCTTCTCGGTGTAACAAAGGTTTGTAAAAATATTAACACCACTCTCACTACCAGCGTATTTGGTGTGGCAATTAGACAATTCTTCGACGCCAAAGTCAAATGGCTTGAGACTGATTAGAATTTTTATCGAATATTGCGATCTTTTTTCTTGAAGGCTGTAACCCTCTCAGCCCATGTTGCCATTAACAGGCAGGGCGGACACCTGCCTCCTAAATGATCTGAATTGTGACGAAAAGGACGTAAAACAAACAATTATATTTATCAAAAAAGCAGCCAATTTCACTCACCGTTGGCTAAGCCTGTGAGCAAACCATTGACACAGATAAAGAGTATCGGGGAGGCTCGCACGGTCCAGTAGCCCATCAGGTAACTGGCGTCGTAGAAGAAGATACCCAGTAGGAGGCGGCCCGACTTAGGCAGTCGGCGAGTCACTGGATGTTTGGTAATGGTTGTTGTTTTTTAAATTGTATTTTATACGTCTCTTGATGCAAAGTTTCTTGGGGAGGTGCGTAAAGGTGTTGTTACATTGCATTGTCTGGGTGTAATGGGTTGAAGGGTGGGTGGAGTTTGAGGGGAGAGGGGGGGGGGGAGAGATCGTAAAACAATTTATTGTTGTTATGCTAGATCTATTTCGGGACGAACGAAGTGGGGATTGGATATTGGTTAGAATGTCTGTCGGTGTGGTTGAAAAACAGGAAGTAAACAGGGGAGAAAAAGTGCTCTGTCATAAAGATTCTGTGCGTTCGAATTTCAAATCATAAATGTATGATATCGAATTTTCCGTTGTCTAATATGTTATCTTATATCAAATATTATATACTTACTGGTCTATGTATAAGAGACAGCAGCGTCCTCATTTTTGTTCATTTTGATAGTACCATAGCTTATCGAATGTTTCGACCTTTTTGCTTGGAGGCTGTACCCCTCTCAGCCCATAAGAAGAAGGTATGTAATAATAATAATGAGCGAGAAGAGTGAGAGTAACAGAGACAAAGAAAGAGAGACGAGAGACAGGGAAGAGGTGTGTGAGAGAGGGGTTAGAGAGAAATTGAGAGGGGGGAAAACGGGATAGGAAGAGATAGAGAGAAGTAGAGAGGGATGAAAGAGAAAGAGAGAGAGGGAGGGGGGGGACGAGGGAGAGAGAAAACGACGAGAGGCAGAAAGACTGAAAAAATTGAGAAAAACAGAGGGAGATAGATAGAGAGAGAGAGAGAGAGAGAGAGAGAGAGAGAGAGAGAGAGAGAGAGAGAGAGAGAAGGAAATGATGAAAGAGAGAGGGAAAGAAGGAAATGATGAGAGAGAGAGAGAGAGAGAGAGAGAGAGAGAGAGAGAGAGAGAGAGAGAGAGAGAGAGAGAGACAAAGAGATAGAGCGTTAGTTTAGTTTTAGTAGAGGTTTTAAGGCGCTCGCTACTGCATAAGGTCTTATGAGCGCCAAGGGGTAGGTGGATGCCAACAGAGAAGTCCTTACAGTAAATCAGACTTACTATGCTCACCTCAGCTGCAAAAGCTCAGAGTCTGATTCGACTATCAAGGCACCCCGGAAATAGAGTGTCAGAAGAGTGTGACAAACATACAAAAGACGTAGAGGTAAAATGACGATAGTAAGGATTTGGAAAGAAAAAGTAGCAGTTCAGGCACAGTTATGAGCATGACATTGATGAATCAACCCATCTACAATTATAATTTTACTGCGCATAAGAACAGGTTAATGTCCCCCCTTTGGGAATGGCCTAAAGACACTTCAGTCAGTAGTACCTCCACGGGGGGTAAAGAGATAGAGGGAGGCAGAGAGGGACAGAGAGAGAAAGAGAGAGAAAGAGAAACACACACACGCAGTGTGTGTGTGTGTGTGTGTGTGTGTGTGTGTGTGTGTGTGAGAGAGAGAGAGAGAGAGAGAGAGAGAGAGAGAGAGAGAGAGATAGCCTTGCGTCTCGCTAACTACTATCAAACACTCAATGAGCTTACTCCTATCTCGAAGACTCTACCAGTTGTTCAAAATATTATTCACTTGTACAAACGACCATTTCCGACTACCTTAGCTGGTAGTTGGAGGGCGCCACTGGTAGGTCCAATTATCTTTACTTTCCCTCTGTTGTTTCTGTCTGTATGCTTTACTTGCCTCCAGAACTAAATGGCCGTTACCGCGTCGATGTGCTTCTTTCACTGGAAATCTTTTATAGTGTATTATTATAACGACACTTTTAAAGAGTACCACCTGTCTCTTCTCATCGACACTGATTCGTCGTATTTGACAGGTTTAAAAAAGTGTTTATACCCTTGTCCGAGAAAGTCAAGCTGACGGCAAAGGTGATGGCCCAACCAGACAGGACTGTGGCCGATATGTAGGACACGTCATCGACACCACGATCCAGGACGTAGGAGTCCGTATAAGTCAGCAGGTTACCGTAGAACATCTGTTGAATGAGGGAGTGATTAGCGTATCATTAGTCATGGCTAGCTGGAGGCAGCCAGTGATAGCTTCTACATCTTTGGGCGTCACTGATAGGCTGTACTTCTGTAGGCGCAGTAGGTATTCTATTTCTTTATACGTCACTGGTAGGTTCTACTTATTTAGGTGCCACTGGTAGGTTCTACTTATTTAGGCGCCACTGGTAGGTTCTAAATCTTTAGACGCCAAAGGTAGTTCTAATAATATAGGTACCACTGGCAGGTTCTACTTCTAAATGTACCACTAGTAGATTTTATTTCTTTAGGTGTCAGTAGTAGGTGCCACTTACCACTGGTAGGTTCAAATTCTTTAGGCGCCACTGATAGGTTCTTACTTCTTTAGACATCACTGTTAGGTTCTTATTTACGTATCCTATTTCGTAAATGGCCGTTTCCTAGACATTAAAAAGAAAAAATTAATTAATGATTATCAGAAAGCCTAAAAAAATATTTCCTTTGTTCATTTTTTACTTTCTCCTTTTAGAACGTAGTTTAATTGTTTCAGTTCAAACTGTGCTCCCACTAAATTCCCCCTAACCGCCCACAACTCACCGCAACACCGTTGGGTGCACAAATGATGGCAATCCCAACAATGGACACCCACTTTTGTGCTCTGACGCTGCCACAAGATGATGAAAGATCCATGTTTCTGCCAGGGAAAGATTAGAATTTGGTTACCAATGCAAGTCTATCTATCTATCTATCCATCTATCTATATATCTATCTATCCATCTATCTATCTATCTATCTATCTATCTATCTATCTATCTATCTATCTATCTATCTATCTATCCATCTATCTATCTATCTATCGATCTATCTATCTATATATCTATTTATCTATCTATATATCTACCTATTTATCTATCTATCTATCTATCTATTTATCTATCTATCTACCTATCTACTATTTATCTATCTATCTATCTATCTATCTATCTATCTATCTATCTATATATCTATCTATCTATTTATCTGTCTGTCTGACTGTCTGACTATCTGTCTGTCTATGTGTGCCGATTTATTTGCGCTACTTTTCTCAACAGGCTAGAACAATAACTAAAAGAAATACGACCAAAAAACAAACAAACAAACAAAGCCAGAAAGATGTAAAAAAAAAAAAACATACAGAAAAAAAATGTATAGTTTGAATAAAAGCAAAATATCACAAAATCTTTATACACGTATATATTATATACTCCTTACCTTAAAACAGAGAGCAACGCAATATAGAAAATCATTCAGTGTTTTTCTTCTCGACTCAAGTGAAGCCTGTCGCCCACCTCACTAATTGCCCATCTTAATGATTTTCTATACACATAAACAGCTAGATATAGTCAATACTGCACTAAACCTTTAACGATCCAGTATTAATGGAAGAAAATAATTGTAAAATATTAATAAGTGTGTTACGGATAAGGATGACGGGGTTGGGGGAGTGATTGAGGACTGGCTATGTCCACGTCATATGAATGTGGTTAAGGACAAAGAGACATAGTGAACGGGAACTCCAGGAACGTTACAATAATTTCATTGTCGAACTTTCGCCCTTTGCCTCTTGTTTTTGTTTTATTCATTTGCCCCAATCCCATCCCTCCACGTTTATTCCCGTATTTATATGTAACCAGCAGGCAAAGGATGACACATTGAGTCGAAGCCGACCTAAAGCAGCCCAAATAGGCATAAATAGTTGGTCAAACATTTTTACATCAAATTATTTGACAATTTTTAAAATCGTGTATGGCTGATATTGATGAACATGATACGAGGAATTTTCTAGGTATTTGACTTTCTTTCAGTTTTTTAAAGTGATATAAGCTAATTATGGTCTGCTTAGAAGAAACATGACGGAATTTTCAAAGTTTTAGGAAAAGTTGGTCTCTGTTGCGGCTATTTTGGATTTTTTGCCACATTATTATTGTGGGGGCAGGCGTTTTCCACAAAGAAAATGGAATTTATGCCTCAAACTTGACACAGAAATACACAAAATGTTTTCGTAGGCAAGGATATTTTTTCTAACATAAAAAAATATGAAAAATATCCGTATATCACCCTGCGCCTTCCGAAAAAAACGAGTACATCGACATATAATCAGGAATATTTAGAAAAGTAATCCATATTTTAAAAAATCCTTGCCTTTGACCACAAAATAGACTATACATCACCTTTTTGCCATATTTCAAGCTTGTAGCTCAGATAGTGTCAGAAAATCTGGAAGAAAAATGATTATTGAACAGTTCAATTCACGGTTGCCACACACAATCAGTTAAATAAACTTGGGCAATAAAATATCAAACTGACTTTGATTGAAACAATGCAGTTGCCCATGTCGTCAATATCACCCATACACGATCAAGTTAATTGTCAGTTGCGAGTATTGACAATTAAATTGCACAATACAATTGATCGTGTAAGGGTCACTTTAAATGACCGCTTCTCTCCTGAAACTGGGAAGTCGTCGAGGAAAGTTCGACTTTTTACACACAGTACTCCACCAGTAGGTACAGCCTTCAACCCTCCCCCCACTCCTCCCACCCGCCCCCTCTTCCCAAACATGAGTTGAACTGTAGTTTTGATTTCTGCGTTTCTGCGCTTCATCCATCTAATATTTGCCCATAGAAACGCCATGTCAGGGGCTACACTTTGAAAAAGCATGACATAATAAAGTTCGTGTTGCATCTCAATCGTCATCATTCTTTCTCGCCAAAAACAGGCCACAAACAAACCAGAGCTCGCCATTTACTTTAGAGATGGGTTTCCACCTTTGTCTAGCTGTATCTCTTCTCCTGTAGGTCAAAATCTAACTCCCTTTCCCAAGTACTATACGCCTATATTTTATTGTTATTTCTTTGGGGTTCCATTTATGGCTATTGGACCTTTACTTACATAAAGTTGTTAAAACAAAGCAAAATGAAAAAAAAAAAGAAAGAGAAAAATCAAATTTAGTTAATAAAATAAATCGTACTCTGATAGCATATCTTTTCATAACTCATGGTTTTTAAAAGATTGGGCTCGGGAAATCGGGAAAAGGGGAGAGGAGAGCGATGTGAAATGTATGGACGAGCACAACTTGTCTAACAGATTTTTCGAAGTGTATGCAGCGCCAGTTAAGGTCGGATGGTGGGGAATGAGGGATGGGGGAGGGGAGAGGAGGGTCGCAAGGGGCCCAGGTTCTGATTCACCCATCAAGGGGGGACCTCCCACCAATAGGCTGTTATCTGGCTATCTTCGGTTCAGAGTTTGTGAACTGGACTTCAGCGACATATCAACGACTTTGCCGAACAAAAAACAAATGTTTTTAAGCGTCTGGAATTGAACTGCATTAACGCATGTAGTTCGATTAATTTTTTCCTTGAAAAAATACATATTTTAACTAAATTTCTCTGTAAATTTGATAATAAAAATCTGTATTCATTTTATTTTCATTTCATGTTATGCAATATTAAAACATTAGAAGAATAGCGCCCGTTCATTATTTCCTTTTTAAAATTGGGTCGTTTGTCTTTTGTGATTTAGGTTACTAGATCTAGTCTGTTGTGTATGCAATAAGGAGGGGGGGGGGCGGCTGGGGCGGTACGTTAACTGGGCAAGACCAGCTTTGGCAGGACAGAGGACAAAAGATTCCTTGTTGCTAATAATTTTCATTCAGTTTTATGTAAATCTTAATCATTGTCAACATTCAGAGAGCATTTTACTGATTTGAAGGCGCCCCAAAAAGACGACAGGGCTCAGTGATAAGCTGTTGCTCTTTCCTACGTCTCTGTTTTATAAACGCTGGCTCACAACGTCGTCCATGCACGCTTTCCTTGCTGGCCTTTTTACAAAGTGCCCTAAAGGCGCATAGAAGGAGCATCTGGTTGTCAATTTGGCTGCTCAGTTGCTTACTTTATTGAAAGAAAAGACTATTTTATACATTGTATTTCATAAGAAATTGTATCAGCAAAACTGTCTTTTATAATATAATGTCAGTACACTTATTGTCAGCATGGCTCTAATTTCTATTGGCTATAGTTTTTTGGTCACCCATAGTTCTGTTTGATGTTCTATTCTTCTCTCATTTCCTACTGAAACCTTACCTGCAGACCGGCGCTTTTAAAAATTGGCCAGTCCTGTTATATAGCGGCGTCCAAAAGAAACATCAAAATGTGATCACCAAGTCATCGTGTTAGAAACATGCACTACCTCCTCATTCAGCATATCAATTTAAAACCAAACACATTCTGCATTATCTGACACATTTATATTCCATCTACGAATACAATTTTGCTTATCTTTGATTTCACATGATTCTTGTCAAGCCTGACTGTTTAAGGTCGGTTTTGAGTGACCATATGTCGGGCGTCTATTAACATAGATAAAATGTGAATGTTTCAGATGATGCAGAACATAATAATGAGCGGGTAGTGCAACTTTATAATACGATGATTGGGTGACAACATTGCCAAGTTTCTTTTGGACGCCAATATGTATATGAAGTTTTACCTACTAGGAGAGGCACTGGGCTGACGGGGTCTGGGCCTCCCCTCCCCCTTTTCGTCACCACGGCCAGACACTGAATTCTGTAATTAGTTACCATTTGACACAGTCCCTATCTTCACTTAGACTTATGCAGTATTCTGAGAAGTGTGACTAGAACCTTTGATTATGACCAGGAATTGGTGTGCTATGTTCAGTGCATGTGCATTTCAAGTACACTGTTGTTTCTGGTTCTAGACTTAATCTGCATGGGACAGCGTCATGTCATTGGTACGGTATCAATTATTGCTTCATGCTATCTTAATTGTATTTAAACTCTTAACTTTATGTAGATACCAAATATTTCAGGGCCCAGTGGAATTTGGCGTGTGTGTGTGTGTGTGTGTGTGTGTGTGTGTGTGTGTGTGTGCGTGCGTGCGTGTATGTGTGTG
This sequence comes from Aplysia californica, assembly GCF_000002075.1. Classification (NCBI taxonomy): domain Eukaryota; kingdom Metazoa; phylum Mollusca; class Gastropoda; order Aplysiida; family Aplysiidae; genus Aplysia; species Aplysia californica. Next base: position 1,263,385 of record NW_004797354.1, on the reverse strand, counting down.
TGCGTGTATGTGTGTATGTGAGTGTTTGTGTGTGTGTGTGTGTGTGTATGCGTGTATATGTGTATGTAAGTGTGTGTGTGTGTGTGCGTGTATGTGTATGTGTGTGTGTGTGTGTGTAGTTAGGGATGGCGAAGATGTAGGTATACAATGAAAAGTATGTGCGTGTTGGTTTTGTTTGTTTTTTGTTTTTTTGTTTTTAGGGGGGGGGGCGGATGTGATGGGGATAAAGGGGAGGAGGTAAGGAGAGGGGATTGGTGGAAATGACAGCCAGTCAGTGGTGTTGGCAAGGAAGCCTTATTTTTAAAAAAATGTTAAAGTGCAGCCAATAACACTGTTAGCGAAATTTCGTTCGTCATCTGAGCAACAGATGTAACGGGTTGAAATGTGGAATCCTGGAATTTTCACGTTGACGTCTACATCAACTCGTTCGAGTCAGCTCTCGTGGACTGTGTGAAATACGTACCTGCAGAATGACAAACATAATAGCTATACTCCGTCACTTTTTGAAGTATATATATTTTGAAGCTCAATAAAACAAAATCTATCCCCCCCCCCCCCAATTACTTTCAAATTTAAATACTGATTACGTGATATACCGGTCACTGGTGAGCTGTTTTCAGATTTCTGAACGCGTGAGTGGTTTTGAAACTGCATGCGTTTTACATATTTTGTGTTTTTTGAGAATTCCTCATGATACCGCAATGATTTGTTTAAAAAAGAAGCACGCATCAAAACGTTGTCATTTTTGTAACTATTCGCAAGTGTTAAAACTTGTTTTCTCTACGTTTCATGATGCCACGCCCTAAGAGAAAATGTGCGAAATCAGCTTGTTGGAATGATCCGCGGGGTGCCTCAGAATCCACCCTACGAGACATTTCAATGTAACAAGAAGAACTGTGTACAAAAAAATGGATCGCGAGAAAACAAAATCAGGAAAGGATCGACACCGCCAACGTGGGAGAAGAAAAACTACTCCAAGAAAGAATCTTTTTATACGCCTGTCGCATCTACGAAATCGTTTCAAAACGGCAAGACAAATCAGAGATGAGTTGAACAACATGCGACAACACTAGCATCAGACACTTCCTCAGCTTGAGAGAGCATCGCATGAAAAGTGGAACAACATCCCTCAACAGGCAGCGCAGCGATTGAGTGATTCAAGACGGCGATGATGTCAGGCGTCATCAACGCTATTGATCGTGTTACTTCTATGAACCACCCCCACAAGTCGTGAGAAAACCTGTTATGTTAACATTCCATATTGTAGTTGTTGTTTATAAAATTGATTGAATTCGTATTCGTAAAATTTTAATTAAAGAATATCGACTCATTGAGAAACTAGCTATTTTCATTTTAACACAGTGTATATTTAAAAATGTGACAGAGTATGCATTATTTTCCTAATGACATAAATCGATCTCATACACTTTTGCCCAGTTCACCACGCACACCAGTTTTTGGTTGATAGAAATCTATTCTATCACTATTACCTGCTTGAACTGTTGAATAAATGATGATTTAACTACTTCTGCACATGTGTGACTAGTGCTTGCTTTTACTTTTAATTCAACAATGTCGTTCTTTGCGCAGTGAAAAAAGGAAGTGCCAACGATTTTCGGACACTGTACTATGTTTGATGAATGAAAAGCCTTGGGATTACCTCCCTTTTATTGCACAAACCTGTAGTGCTATGAGACCTCAAGAAATCCTGACAAATAAGCAGGAGGGAACATGAAGATGTAACAGCCTTAACAATATTTACTGCACCACCTGTTATTTCACTAATTCTGTCTTCCCGTGGCATTCCTTGACGCAACGCCATAACCACGACTTAGATCTGTCGTTTTGCTCTTGAGGTTGTGCATCCCAGGACGATATGGTGTGCCAGACTACTCTTAAATAGCTCTGTGTTAGTAGTGGTGGGGGCTACAGGGTGATTTGAGGTCTTGTCATTGTTTTATTTTGGTTTGTGTTTGTTTGTTTGTTTGATTCATTTATTTGTCTGTCTTGTTGAACATCGCCTGACTCACTGCTCGACGTTTGGTCAGCAGAGACAAATTCCCCGAATCGTTGTTACACGTTCCGGGTGGATTGCATTGGTTGTCTGTGATTATTGCACCGATGGATTGGGCTAAGGGGGGAATCAATGCAACCTGTCTAGCCTGTATACACAGAAGAAGAGAGAAAGAGAGAGAAAGAGAGAGAGAGAGAGAGAGAGAGAGAGAGAGAGAGAGAGAGAGAGAGAGAGGGGAGAGAGAGAAGAGAGAGATAGGAGGGAGGGAGAGAAAGATAGAGACAGAGACAGAGAGAGATGAGAGAAGTGTTTTTAGAATAAAATTTCTCGTCGTTCCTTCAATGAGTTTATCTTCGCAGGTCAAGATTCCAGCAGTTGCCAGCCCCTCCA
>NW_004797354.1:1256920-1260236 GCF_000002075.1 Aplysia californica | reverse complement strand
AGAGAGATAGATAGATAGATAGATAGATAGATAGAGAGAGAGAGAGAGAGAGAGAGAGAGAGAGAGAGAGAGAATGAACTATCCCCGAGTGCATTATCTTTGATGATACATGTATCAAACTTCTACTATGCTACCTCCCCCGCACCCCCCTCCTGAAAGAAGAACAACAAAAAACAGCCTACCCCGCCTTTCTCCCCATTTCATCCCTACCATGGTACCGAATAAAAATAAAGTGTTTTTACGCCTTCGTCGACACAATTTAGATGATTTAGGGGACAGGCTTCGATCCTGTCTGTCAGGACCAACCCAGGTTGAGAGGGGTACGCACTACGTCCCAGGAGAGAAACCGAGATAGAATTAATGTTCGCCGAACGGGAATTGAACTCAAGACATCTACCTTCGACGGCGGAGTGCCTTACAGCTACACCACAGAGGCCAGTGCCACAGAATAGTCTAGCTCTGCTGAGCAATCAACTAACACGCGTATTGTGTACAAAAGCACACAAGTTTGATAAACATGCCGACAAAAAAAAGCGACCATTTTGGAAATAAAGCACGCAGAGATCTAGATCTCGTGGGGACCGGATCATACCGCCTTCACCTGAGTCACAGTCACACGGATGTCCGTCTGGCGACGTCGATTCTTCGGATCGCAAGTCCAACCGTCGAGGAACCGTGACGAATGAGCCCCAGCCACGAGGCGACCAACACTTGATAAATAACCGCCCGGACACTGGGCGACGATCTTCCGACTTCAGCGAAGTGCAGTCAGGCTGTGCGTCCTGGTCGACCTGTGGGGCTGTCAACATACTTTGAGTTTGAGCAGGAGGGAGAGGCGAGCTAGAGAGTTGGTTGTTCCTTGTGTAGTTCATTATAAAAACAAAGCTGACAGGCAATCTTGTGACACACAGGCATACCTCTCTTGTCTGCAGCCGACCAGCCAGGAGAAGGCGAGCGACCATGGCGAGCCAGCTGTCGATGTCCGAGTCGTTCCAGGCCTCCGCCATCTTCAACGAGCAGCTCAACAAGCAGTTCCCCCAGCCAGCCACGCCCACCCCGGAGAAACGCGTACGGCTCGTGGTTCAAGTTCTACTGGTGGCCGCTCTGTTTTGTGGCTGAACCTTAGCTTCGAAAGTCCTTTTAACTTCCATTACCGTGTTGAAAAGGGGGTAAATTTGTAATGTCATATCTCTAATTTGAAAAGGTTGCTGGTCTCGTGCAGCCACTAGAGCTCAGAGAGTAACTGGCTCTAAGATCTTCACCTCACAGTGCACTTGATTCTTGGCCTTTTCATCTAGCTACATTTTACATAACATTACCCCTTGACTAGCAACCAGTCTCTCGCCGTTTTCAAAGAATTCTCTTAATACTTATACCTATTGGAGTGGAGGGTAAGACCTTCCAGGAAAAACATAAAGACCCAATTATAAGCTGTTTCAGAGTACATTTTATTGAATTTTGTAGGGAAACAGTATAAGAGTTACAATGACGGTGATGAGGTTTACCAACGCCATAGCGTTAAACAATCCAAACCAGCCGAAGGCGTCTAGGAGGTAGCCAGAGGTCCAAGCGACAAACAGACTTGCACAAATTCCAGACGTCAAGATCAGTCCATATATGGTTGTGAAGTGTTTACTTCCGAAGCACTGATAGGCTGAGACGAACATAACGCCATACATACCACATGTAGCTCCGCCCACAAGGCATGTCCAAATAAGGTAAAGCCAGCGACTTGCGTACGGCGTGAAATACCACAGTGTCGAAGTGATAGAGCATGCGCCGCACACTAGAAGCATGGAGATCTTAGCACCCAGTTTGTCGACCGTTGCACCCCAGACCAGGCGCATTAGAAATACGAAGATACACAAAGTTATCCCAACTGCCGTGAGGAAATGGTCGTCCTTGATGACGCTCTGCCCAAAGATTTTGTAGAAGGCGTCTTGGGTGACGTACAGACATTCAATGGATCCTACACCGAGCCACAGGATGTAAAACTCCTTCATTCGCAGCGCCTCCGACACCGTTACGCTACCATGTTCTTCAGGGGAAGTAACCGTTCTGCTATCATCTTCATCTTTCCGTGATAAGCTGGGGTTACTCCCCTCAGACATTCTCATATTGATTTGATCTTCTTTTTTAACAACAGTTTTGTCAGAACTTTGAGAGTAACTGTTCTGCCCAAAAGAACCTTTGCCATTGTGTTTGTCATCTTGGACGGTTTCCTCGCTATAAGGTACACCGTTTCCTTTACTTGACAGGTCATGAGACCCATCCGCCTTCAATAACGGAGGAAAATGATTTACATCCTTTTTACCATTGCCAACTTCGATATCCTTGTAATTTTCACAACCTTTAATAAATCCACGTGGGGTATGACTCATGCGTTCCTTCTCATCTTCTCTGGCAGGTTCAGAATTTTTTTGCTGCGCCACATTCTTAGCATTCGTGACAGTTTCCTCATCTTCTTCTCTTGGTTCGCTCATCAAACAAAATGCCGTCATTTGGAAAGCCAACATAGTTGCAGAAAGAACCAAAAATGTCGAAGGGACTCTGAAAAAAGGAAGGTTATCTTTAGCATGTCATCGAGATCCTCTAGTAATTTGTTTTTGTCATAGTCTTGTTGCAATTATTTTGATACCAAATCGAGAGCACATCTGTACACAATAAAAGGCTGACAGAAAGAAAGCTATTGCAAACATCTCCTATTGTGTTTTGTTGACTCACATAAAACCACCATCTGCGGTGCAGTGGTAAGGTGCTTCGCCTCGCTCGCAGAGGACCAAAGATCGAAACCCATGCGGAGAGAATATTGAGTACCTTGGCTTTTTACGCTAGGGCGTTGTATTCTTCTAAGTCTGGGTTTACCCTGGCAGCTGGGGGATATCGCACAGCCTAAATGATCTAAATCATTGCGTGGGTGAGGGCGTTAAGTCTACACTAAAAATACACATATTATAAACGCAGGACACTGTGAGAAAAGTGTATACCGTTTGGTTTTCATACTATTAAGCATTTACTCTGTTCTTGGCCGGCAAACTGCGGTTGAATAGATATCCGAGTTTGACTCTGTGCCACCTTTTGTCATCTTTCCTCGTCGGTTATTTAGTGTCATGATGAAAGAGTTCGCTAACACTGCTGACTCTAGGGTCCAGTAGGGAGAACAAGAACCCACTTTATATTATATGAGGGGACAGCTCAGCTAACTAGCTGACAAAGCACTTTGTTCCCTACCTCATACCATGTAGATCACTGACAAGTCGAAGCCTATAGTCCCAAACAATCTCTCTCTCTCTCTCTCTCTCTCTCTCTCTCTCTC
>NW_004797354.1:1253437-1256329 GCF_000002075.1 Aplysia californica | reverse complement strand
TATGTATCTTTCTCTTTCTCTCTCTGTCTCTCTCTCTTTCTCTCTCTCTCTCTCTCTCTCTCTCTCTCTTTCTCTCTCTCTCCCACCTTTTCTACCCAGTTTACCTGTCTAATATCTCCTTCCGACTGAAATAGTTGGTGTGTGCGGAGGGCAAGTCCGGTGGTAAATTACTGGGATTTATGTAGGAGGTGATTAGCTGGGGATGCAAACAGAAACGTTAGCTTCTACTTATATGAATAGTTTGCTTACTTGCATTTGATAATTTACTATCATTTTCATAGTAGGTGCCTTTTGCCAAAGAGGTAAGGTTAATGTACAAAGGAAACACATGCTAAAAATTATTGTGATGTTTATGTGTCGTTCAGGTGTGATGTATGTATTATTTATATATCGATTGCACGATTCTGTTATCTGTCGCTTATGTGTCATTGATGTGCCGTTTATGTTATGTTCATGTGTAGATCACGTTCTGTTTATGGGTGGTTTATGTGTTTTTTCGTTCAGCAAGATAGTCTCACCTATTGACGACTCTGAAAGCGTCACCTCTTATGTTTTGAGCGTAAACAACAGGTTAAATCAATTGCAGTAGGCACTAAAAATCTTTACAAGTCTGTAAGATTGCCTGACCAACAAACCACACACTACATCCTCTGTAGAAAACGGGCGACATGAAAAGTTCTCCTGAAATACTTTTATGTGGAAAGTTCACTATACATAAGTGGACCCTTACGCTAATTCCCCGACGGCCGGTCGGGGGAAAGTCGAGCTGAGCCTGTGCTTCATCAAATATGCCACAAACAAAGGGTTCTCCAGTATCGATAAAAAGTACAACTTTGAAATCACTTTTTAAAATCTTGAAAAAACACAACCTGAAGCTCCCACAATCCCATAAGGGATTTTGTCATAAACCTGCATAACAATTCAGATATGACAGTCCAATTTGGAGTTCCTGTTTCATAAATAACCCTACGGCAAAAAGAGGCAATACAATGAGCAATACGGTGAACTGTGCTAACAAAGTCTCAAACATGTGAAAAATATATATTGCCTATAAGCTGTTTAAAGGTACTCAGCCCTGAAACCATTTTTTCAGGGGAAAACAAAACTAGATTATTCATTTAGCAATTCTGTGCCTACATGGCTTCGATAGTCTAGTGGTTAGGCTACGGGATTCGTTATCATGAGCTGGTTCGGGGGCTTGAGCCTCAGACCCCACGTTGTGTACTTGGGAAAGGTACTTTACCCGAATTTTCCTCACTTCACCCATGTGTTAATGGGTACCCGCCATAGACAGCGAACGATTGTGTATGTTAGTGTTTTAGCGCCTTTATAATGGCAGCTTGCACAGTATGCTTCCCAGGTAGGAAGTTTAGATTGTTTCAGAATGCTATCAGGTCTGCTTGAGTAATAATTGTAGTAGATTGCAATGCGCATAGAGCTTGCTGTTGAACTGAACGAGACTTTTCGATATACAAAATACAAATGGTATTTGTTGTTAATATTATTGCATTATGTATATTTTCTTGCTATTTCAACTTAGAAAACATTCATGTTCACGTGCAATGTATACCACAGACAAAGAAATTGCAATAACATTTGAACAATAAAAAAAAGAGTTGGGGCTAACATCTGGGAACAGAGCAGTAGTGACAGCAGCAGAGTTTGTGGGCAGGTCTTTCCTTCATATGATCCTCCTATATTATGAATGGTGCAAGGGAAAAAGGCAGAGGTTCCATGCGTTCAAAGTTTTGAGAAAATTGTGAATCTAACTTTTGAAGACTTGTGGTATTCGTTGTGTGCACAATTGATGTTTCCCCTCGAATCTATAAGTATGTCCACTTATTGGCTATAAAGTTAAGTATTAGACTGCAAAGAGTTAAAGTATTTTGGTGGTAATGCTGTACAGTAAATGTGTGCTAAAATAACGTCGCTTGTTTTTCCCGTTGCAGTCCAATATTATGTATAATTTGCTTCCTAATTTGTCTATAATAATCTGTTTATGAGAATATCAAACAAAAATTAAACTTCATAAAGACAGACACATGACCAAGGAGACCCATGTAAAAAAACACTTTTACCATTGTTAATTTTCAGTTTATTGAAACTCTGTTGGAATTTAAACCACATATTTTAAGTAGAAAGAAGCATTGAAAGGATGCTAAAAGGCAAAGCAGTTGAACTGTATCAAATCCGACTGTAAAAAAAAGATTAATAAAGTACTTAGGAATAGAAAGTGCAGAAACTGACCAATCTGTTCAATACCTTCTGTTAACTGGAAATATTCCCTGAGACATAGATTTAATTTACTTCTACATTCATCGCGTTACGTCAAAAAAGCCTGAAAGCACAGACTGCAAATGCCACAAACAATTATTTGTTGGGTCACACAACAGGGAATCGTGTGGTCTAGAAGTATGGTATTCGCCTCTCATTCAATAGGTCCGGGGCTCAAAACCTGACAGCGACGAAAAAAAATTATACAATCAAACAATATATACCGTTTTGCTAAATATACCAACATTACCAGACTGATAACTATATAACCTAAACCTTTTGCTGTAAAAGTCGACAGTACATGACTGTTAGCTACAAAACCAGAACTTTTTGTTTTAAATGTCGCCATTACCTAACTAATAGACAACTTTTGTTGCTATTGTTTCTTATTACTTACCTGATTGACGGCCACCGAGCCTAAACTTGTGGTTGTTGTGAACGATCCCCAAGCTCCAAGTGATCTCCCTTTGGTCCAAGCCAGGAGGTAGCGGGCCATGAGGGCGTACCCCACACCTGAAGACATCAACACGACAGGAACGTTTTAGGGAAAAGGGTTAATGGAATAGCTACTCCCCGCAAAGACACACACACACACACACACACACACACACACACACA
>NW_004797354.1:1250323-1252977 GCF_000002075.1 Aplysia californica | reverse complement strand
CCCCCCCCCACCTGATTTTTTTATGTTGTAGTGGTTTGCATAACTTCACCTTACTGCACAGCACAAAAGAGCTTGACCGAGTCATATCGATCTCGTTAGAGGTTACGCTTTTAAGTACAGCCGAACCTGCCCTGACGGCCACCTCTATAAGACGACCACCTGTACAAACGGCCACTTTCCATTTCCCCCCTTGCGTTTTTTCTATATAATTTAACTGTGTAAAACGGGCACCTGTCCAACGCGGCCGCGGCCACAAAAATTTAACACACAACCCCTATAATACTAAGCAATAATACCTGTCTAAGACGGTCACCTGAGTGAATCCATTACGTTTTGTCATAAATTGTGCATTGGCCCCTGGCGTTGTGGGCGAGCCGTCATAATTCAATCACCTGTCGTTGTTGTTAGGTAGTTCCTCCAACCGATCATGTTGCGTAGGCCCCTCCCACTGTTGACCAATAGCTTCCAATTTTCAGCTGCAGGTGAGTTAGCGTGTGATCCCTCATAACCCATAAGCCCCGCCCAGAACTCATACACAAATCGTAAGTGAGATAAGTGGTTACTGTTTACCCAGTCTGTAACAAAGTAACAAAGGACGTCAACATGAACTTGTTACAGAAGCGTCCCTCGTTCTCCGAGTGGTGGCGACCCATGTGTTTGTTTTAACATGGCACTCGGTCTTCCTTGTCTGATACATTTCGTTTTATTGTCACTATTGTGCAAAATCAGCGACAAAATAAAAATTACAAACGAAATATAAACCAACAGCAACAACACCAACAAAGACAACAACAATGGGGCTACTTTCGATTGGGGCCTCAGATGGGAATGGTTTGTGTTCTTTATCTTGATCAATCCTGCCTAAGACGGCCACCTGTCTTATGCGGCCACTTTTCTCCTTGACAATGGGTGGCCGTCTTACACAGGTTTGACTTCAATTGGTTCTCCAATAGAAGTATGGCTGTTTCGACTTTGCTTGCAATCCTTCTCAGCCCGGGCTGGCGCTCACTGGCAGGGTGTTTGTGTGTGTGTGTGTGTGTGTGTGTGTGTGTGTGTGTGTGTGTATGTGTGTGTGTGTGTGTGTGTGTGTGTGTGTGTGTGTGTGTGTGTGTGTATTGCACAAGAACAATACGGCTACAAAATTGGTAAACCTGTAAACATTTTAACAAATGATAATAATAATAATAATAATAATAATAATAATAATAATAATAATAATAATAATAATAATAATAATAATAATAATATTAAATGTCTCAGCACGTCCAGGTGAATCGAGGCGCCCATAAATAACCTCTTATCCTCAGCTATGAGTCAAATAGTGAAGATGTCTGGCTACTTGGTGGAGGAGAGATTTATGTCTACAACAACAAAGGGCACATGAGGATACTTTATCCAAAATGACCACCAGAAACCCGTGCGTTGTCTCCTCCAGCAGCTACGGGATGATAATTTTCCTATGGAAGTTGACGATGGGTCAACAACCTATCTCATTTTTAAAAAAATTAAGTTACTGAAACGGAAATCAGAAAGCGTAACCTTGTTAATGTGTTGGGAAAGGGGGGGCAGTTCAGATGGAACAAGTATGACGGTCAAAAGTCCGAGGAGCGCCCTTCTGAAAACAAAAATAGATATCTTGAAATTAAAAGGCTTCTGGAATGTTACAACCATGCTCAAGACAATTAAATTTGCCCAATATCAGAAAAGAATGGTTAACTACCACCTCGATATATTAGACCTGAACGAGACACGCTGGCCTGGTCAAGGAAAAATATTTGTAAAGAAAGAAAAGAAAACTCAGTTACTCAGGGCCAACTAAAAGCGGAGAACACGGAGTAGGAATCCTTTTGATTGACACAGCAAATAAAGCCCTTAATGAGTGGGGACCCGTGGACCAGTGATTATTAAGAGCAACACACCAAACAAAATACTTTAAAATAACATTAATGCACTGCTATGCACCGACGAATGACCACGAAGAAGAAGAAAAAGGCCAATTCTACAACAGTCTTAACTGCCTATAAACAAAAGTGCTAACGACATACTATGTGTGATAGGTAACTTGAACACAAAAGTATGAGAAGCAAAGGAAAGAGCAGAAAGTACAATGGGTAAATAATTATAACATTATTAATAATAATAATAACAATAATAATAATAATAATAATAATAATAATAATAATAATAATAATAATAATAATAATAATAATAATAATAATAATAATATGTTGTTGTTGTTGTTGTTGTTGTTTTATATAAAAATTTAAAAAATGAAAACTTATGTCCGTCCTATTCAAAGAATGTTCCAAAACTGTACAATCCATCAACTTATCTGGCAAATGAAAAGACAAAAACAACACATAATTAGACAATCTAACATCACGCTTTCTCTCTCTCTCTCTCTCTCTCTCTCTCTCTCTCTCTCTCTCTCTCTCTCTCTCTCTCTCTCTCTCTCCGGATCGCACCTCTTTCAGAATCGCTCTCTCGGGAGTGGGGGTTGTCACCGACGCCTCTGCAATAAATATTAGTCCGCGCCCGATTGCGGTCTCTGAAGTTCCTTTTCTTTAATCTATGCTTCAACATTCCGATCTTATACAGGCAAATACAACCCGTTTTCAGCCCCCGCCCAACCCCCCTGGTCCCCCCCCGCCCGC
>NW_004797354.1:1248389-1249723 GCF_000002075.1 Aplysia californica | reverse complement strand
AGAGAGAGAGAGAGAGAGAGAGAGAGAGAGAGAGAGAGAGAGCGACACATGCATGCAGACAAACAAATGATGGGGTGTATGAAGAATAAACAAAAACAACAGCCAAACAAAAAAAACCCACCCCTCCCTCCCCATTAACAGCGATCTCCTTCACGCACCTTTGTCCGAGGCTGCTATGGAGGCCACCCAAACAATGTTCCAGGTAGCTAGTGTGTAGGCCGACAGGTTGGAGATGTCCGCTTCTTGCCTCACCAGGAAGTACGAGTCTGTGTATGTCAGTAGATTCCCGTAGTACAGCTAAGGAGGATAGAGATAAAAGTGATGATGGTAATTATAAAAACTACACCTGTTGCGGCACTTTCAATTGGGACATTGTGGTTTCTCAGGGTTTCCTTGACGCCCTCCATCCACCTTTTGAGTAGCCTTCCTCTTCCTGGGTTTTAATGTCGTCCTCAGTTGCCTTCTTGATGTATGGTTCTTTAAATTTTCTAAGGTTGATCGTCGTTTCCCCCTGTTTTTCTTTGCTTGCTTTACATAGTTGGTGGAGAGGGTAAGCATAGGTCTGCGGTCCGTGCCGATGATGTAGTTAGTGACCACTCTCGAATCATTGGTTGTAAGTATATTTGTTTTCGGCCCATCAGGGTAAAATTAAAATATTGTGATGCATGTTGTCTTCAGACTAGACGTTAGGCCGAGAACATAGAGAAGGCTTATCGCTATGAAACAACTAGTGGGAGTAAGAAAGCTTTAATGCAGATATTTTTGCAGCGTCTCTAATAATTATATCTCAGCGAGAAATGCTAAGGAACATTACTGGGTCCTTTGAAGTCCTCTACATGTGTCAGCAAAATACTGTGAGAAAATTCATTCGAGCCTGCATGCTCGCGTTATCGAAATTGCTGGCTTACGTTATAGTGCTTTTGCTTGCTCACTTTGTTTTATTATTTTTTAATAGTGTAAATTGATGTTTCTGTGTTCATATAGTTAAACTCACTGGCACCCCGCAGACAAAGTTGTTGACGAACATGCCGAAATACGTCATCAGTCTCCGAGTCCTCTCGCTGAGTCCACACGAGGTATTACAGCTCATGATGATGTCCGTCTGGGGTCCTCTGCAGTCCTGTCGGTACAATGATAATAACAATTATAATAATAATAATAATAGAGATTATTGATCAGAAGTCCAGTCTGTGGGAGAGCCACTGGGAAAAACAGAAAAATAATAAACTGTATTTTATCAAAACCAAACTGGAACAGCGAAATCCTTCGGACCTCTCCAGAAGAGACGAAGTCATTTTTACTCGATTGCGCATCGGACACACGGCCCTGACCCA
>NW_004797354.1:1244507-1246501 GCF_000002075.1 Aplysia californica | reverse complement strand
TTTATATAGCTTCTGGTCCTCGCAGTCTATAAGCCTTGTAAAATGCAAAATTATCACAGAACTCAACTTGACCAATGAATCAAAGGATAGAAATGAACATTGTGAGACATTTTGATAACACACAAACGCACACACACACACACACACACACACACACACACACACACACACACACACACACACACACACACACACATACATACATACATACACACACACACACACACACACACACACTCACACACACACACTCGCAGGGGCTCTCGTGGCCTAGCGATTAAGGTTGTCACCACTCATTCAAAAGTCCAGAGTTCGAATCCGGGTCATCATCATTGTCTTTCTCACCCTGGATCAGGATATAGGCCACGAACATACACTTTCCGCCTTTCCCTATCCTGGGCTAGTCGCTTGATGTCACTCCACGTCTTCCCACTTTTCTGTACATCAATTTCCGTGACTCTTCTCCAGGTTCCACGTGGTCTTCGCCTTGATCTTTTACCCTGTGAGTTCCAATCTAACATTTTCCTTGTTATACAGCTGCTTGACTTCCTGAGAGCGTGTCCAATCCATCGCCAATGTCTTCTTCCCACCTCAACTCTGACTGGAATCCGGGTAACGACGGACAATTTTTCTTTTCTAAAATTGTCCAATTTCACCTTCTTTCTTTCTCTCTTGCAATATTCTGTTGTCTGCTTTCGTTTCAACTTTCTACCCTCACACCTTCACCTTCACCTCCTTTGCCCCCTCCATCGGGCTCCTAACTCTTTCTCCAGCCTTTCTACTACTACTCCTTTGCTCCTTCTTACTGCTGACTTTCAGCCACACCCCTGATCTTCTGGTAGGAAAGATCTACACCTAGCCTTCTCGGACAAGGGGGAAAAATCTCGGAGGGCCCCTGTGCAAGTTGCGCACGTTAAAGATCCCTTATGGTGGTCCAAAATCGATAAAAGTAGGCTTCGGCCGCCACCCGGGGAAAATTCAAAATTCCCTACCAATTGAAAAAGTTTGGTGTGTCCGCGCGCTCATAATATAACTTTATGCAGTTGCGAGCGCCGTAAAAAAAACAACAACAAAATACACACACACATACACACACATACAGACACACACACAAACACGCGCACACACACACACACACACACACACACACACACACACACACACACAAACATACACATTTCCAAGGCCTACACATGTCATTACATATAAAATGTAGTTGCATTGAATAGTGTTGATGAAATGAGCCTTTAGGCTTTTTCTTAAAAACACACACTCTCTCTTTCTCTCTCTCTCGAATCTGCCTCTCTCTTTCTCACTCTCTCTTTCACTCTCTCTCTCTCTCTCTGTCTCTCTGTCTCTCTCTCTCTCTCTCTCTCTCTCTCTCTCTCTCTCTCTCTATCTCTCTCTTTCATTGTATCTCTCTCTACCACTCTCTCTCTCTCTCTCTCTCTCTCTCTCTCTCTCTCTCTCTCTCTCTCCGGCTCTCTGTCACTCTGTTTCCTCCCTCTTCTTTCTCCCTCCCTCTCACACTCTCAATCTGATGTTACAATGCACATTTTCTTTGGGAAAGAATTCCAAATTTTCGTGACGTATGAAGAAAAAGCACCCCCCCCCCCCACCGCCCAATTTATATACTTATAAATGGATTGGTTGATTGATTTCGTCCTTTTATTGGCAATTGTATACTTTTTCTAGTACTTTTTGATATATTTTTCGGTGGATCGTTTAGCAAAACAGTCTGAAAAAAGAACTCTATCATTCGTATCAATAGCTTTTGTAACCAAATGATGTACTTATGACATAGATTGGTTGTAATGTTTTTCAGGAAAAAAGCGTTCCAAAATAGAAAAGGAGGATCAAAAATAGATATATTTTGAATCGTATATTATGAAGTATAATCTGGGATTAGCGTAAATTCAAATATTCCAATGACCGTGTAACGCAAAATCGAGCATGAACATGCAGATAAACAAACAAACAACACCCCCCCCCCC
>NW_004797354.1:1187328-1244407 GCF_000002075.1 Aplysia californica | reverse complement strand
CCCCCCCCCCCCCCCCCAAAAAAAAAAAAAAAGAAAAGAAAAGAAAAACGGCAGAGCGGAACGTTAAATAATTATACTCTCATAAACATACCTTGGTCCTTGCCTGTAAAAAGTCCGAATTCACTGTTAGTACGAAGCGAACTCAAAGAAACATAATTTTGTATATTTACCAAATAAAGAATCAAACAGAATTAACAAGCTTTAGATCTGCATTTATGTGTGACTTCCAAAAGCTGAAAATCGATGGCTTAATACGTTTTTAAAAAGTAGCCTAAGGTCTTCTTGGTAATGTGTTAATATTATGAACACCTGAGACAACTGTTACCTGTTTTTTTCCCGTACATAAATGATAGTAGTGCTGTTTGGAAAACATCCACAGCAGCCGGTGCTGTCCTCGTTTTGTTTTAATTAAGGTCCGGTCCAGATAACAGAACAAAACTATACGGGTTATGCTGGAGAAGGAAATTCTAAAGAGCGTTGTACTAGATCTAAAAGGCTATTAAAAAGCAAACTTAGTTATGCTTAGAATGTCAAACTTTTGTTATACTAGCCCACACATTTTGCTTCACTTAGAAATCGGACGTGTGGCCATAATTCGTACACACGTATCTCCTATTTCTAAGCATTCACTAAATGCTTATAAAGCATGAACTTGATTCTTGTGAATAAGCAAAAAGAAATTGAAATTGAAAAAAAAAAATCAACAACCCAGGAAGCAATAAAATTAAATTTGCATTTTGTCCAAGTTGCGGAATCTGCAAGCTTTAAAAAAAAAATTTTTCGTTTACAAATCAATCCAAACCATCCGAATGTACCTGCAGACCTTGAATCATGGACTCAGGACAAATTATTTACAAATGTTTAATAAGGAGGTCTTGAAGTAAGTCAAATGGAGCTTTTATTGTATTAAGTAATTGTATGTATATAGACAGACTGACTGACAGACGGACAGACAAACAGGCAGATAGATAGATAGATAGATAGATAGATAGATAGATAGATAGATAGATAGATAGATAGATAGATAGATAGATAGATAGATAGATAGATAGATAGAGAGATAGAGAGATAGAGAGGCAGAGAGAGATAGAGAGGCAGAGAGAGATAGAGAATGAGAGAGAGGGAAACAGACAGAGAGTGTGTGTGTGTGAGAGAGAGAGAGAGAGAGAGAGAGAGAGAGAGAGAGAGAGAGAGAGAGAGAGAGAGAGAGAGAGAGAGCGTGAGACAGTGAGGTATAGTGAACTACAGAGAGACCCCGACGTATACAAAGACAATAAAAGAGAAAAATATTAAGACATTCCAGAGAGCACGGTCAAACTCAAACACCTTCTGTCCCTATTCTGTGTAAAATGCTTGTAATTGCGGTTGCTCGCTTTGGTGAGGTTATGGCCCTGTCTGTGACATAGAGTGACACGATAGAACAGGAATTCAGCGGAAACAAAGCAGTTCATTTAGTGTCGCTGACCCGCATGATAAAACGTATAGAGGAAAAACAGCCACCATTTATTCGTTCAAAGTTTCGATGAAATTTGTCTAAAGATAATCAAGTATATTGCCCTTAAAATGGGTCCTCTTTTTTTTTTTTAAGACCTCCGTTACATCCAGGTGACAAGAACAAAAGTTCGTTCAAAAATCAAAGTTTGCAGAAACGTGGTACATGCTTCTGGATTTTTTATGTATCAATAAAATAGAATGTGAAATTGACAATCATGCGTTGACACTGGTCGAGAGAAATCTCTGTTGTTCACTCCGTGGTGGTTTCTCTCAAGTCTTGAATACTTTCGAAGGTTTTCCCGCACAGTTTGTAATTCAAACACCCCCAATGGTGGGAGTCCAGTGGACTTAGGTCCGGATTGTTTGGGGTCCAGTTGATCTCAGTCGAACTGACTGTCTTGTAATTAAAATACTTTTTTGACCCAGCCCAGAACATCTCTTGTGTCATTAGGAGCCGCCATATCTTGCTGGAAATGCTGGTTCATCCTCTTTTCATCATCAACAAATTAAAGTCCAAATCCCCTCCAGAATTTTGTTAAGATGACGAGGTGTCGCCCAGGATTCACGGAATGACGGACCACCATAACCTTTTCCCGAGTGTGTTGTTTTTACAGGCTGTCTACTTTGTTTTATTCAGCGTTTAGAATTCAAATCTTAATTTTCTATTAACTAAAAACTTTCAAAATTTTCCGTCCAATACAAATGGATCACTCGCTTGGAAAAGTATGTTTGTTACATATTATATCTTGTCCGTCTTCACGAGCAAATCATGAAAAGGTCGATTTTGGAGATTTTTTTTAGCTGATACATCTAGACTGAAAAAGTACGCCGTGTAGGGGCTAACTGATTTATTATCATTCCATTGTGCCACAGCAATTATGTTTTTGTGTGAAAAACATGATCCAGATGTGTGTACTATCATTTGGTCAATGCTGATGTCAATTGAGTCATAGATAAGAAGGGTATTAACATTTTTTTTAAAGAAGTTTTTTCTGGTTAGCTTGGATATATGTATGTGAATAATTTTTAACAATTATTTGTAAATAAAACAATTTTATATTGCCACAAATTAGGTGCTCGTCAAAATTTGGGCATGTGTAGTTACTGGTATCATCTGAAAGCTGATTAATTTCCTTGCTTTCAATTAGATAAATGTCTATTTATCGTGAATAGAACCCAAGGTATCTTCATTTAAAGGAAGTGAGATCGCCTGGTTTCAGTGGTAAAATTAGCGAGAAAATGACGTCAAAGTTTGGTAACTCCAATAGCTTTTATTGCTAGTTTGTAGACTTGTAAACGGTCAGACAAGAAGCAGAAAAGGTTCTAGTTGAAACTGTGTTGCCAGTTTCTTACAGACATCGCTAAAGTGCATTTTTGACAGTTTCTACATGTCTACACATAAAAAGTACCCAAAAGGACAACATATTCTTGCCATTGCTTCGAAGTAATACTAGAAATATAGATCTAGTTATTGTTAATTGTGTGCGTTATAGTACTTCTAAAAATACGTGTCTCATTTCGCCCTCCTTTGTGTACAATGAGAACACTCATCTACAGTCACATCATTTTATCACATACACATACACACACTCATACACATACACACACACACACACACACGCACTCACATACTATTACACACAAGCACACATACACACTCTCGTGCCCACAGTCAAATATGTTTCAAAATACTTTAACAAAGCATTGCTCTGAAGTGCCATAAAAAGATTTGGCCTCCGCGGAAATACCGATTTCATCCTGTGTAAATGTTGGTATTTTGTACTACGATGCGTCTTTTTTTTAAGTATAGTGCAGGGGCAGTGGTGTTTGATGGAATGCAGTTGCGGGGTTTGGGCATGTCTTGCCAGTAAGTTGTTACAGAAAATAAGCTTGTACAGAATGTCTCGTTGTGAGGAATAGCGGAGCGGTCGTATGTCAAGCACTCTTGCGTCCCAGACTTTTCTTTGTGGTCGAATGGTCGAGTATTCTTGTAATGATTAATATTTTCTGGAGGAAGTATACTCTGTGTATTTGACTTCATATGGCTGGGGGCTTTGGCGCGACAGTCAGAAGACATAAACATAGAAGGTACCCTAGGTATAACAGCGTTTATTTAGGGATCGTCAATGACCCTATGAACACTATGGAACTCCATTTGAGTGTGCCTCTTTTTTAGGTATTTTTGTTCAATTGTGATGTTGAACTCATGAATTAAAGCTGAGATGTCACTACCGAGTGTGGCGCTTTTATATTAGTAAAGGCATCCATCAACTTACAGTATTATTTTGCCATAGGATTCGGCTAGGGATTTGGCAAGATGAAAAGTTGTCAGAGGTTAGCTCACTTTCAACCTCATGCCAGACATAGCATTTCACGTCCCGCGTTGCCATATTGTAGACAGTAAAGTTATGCACGGCAAGCTTTGTTCTATAGTACAGAGCAGAGACCTTGATCATGGGACACAAGACACATTGAAGACCCGTGCAGACACGCCCACTCTGTCTGGTGTTTCCTTTGTTTAGGTCCCCACTGCTATCTTTTAATCGATTTCTTTCTTTTGCCTCGCTGCCTCTGCTATCTTTGTGAACTACCCACGCACCTCCTGTTACGTTGCCTGTTTGGTACCCGACGCGAATGGTTTGGGGGGGGGGGGGTTGGTGTGGGTTTTTTTGTTTTGTTGTGGGTTTGTTTTGTTTGTTGTTGTTGTTGTTTTGGGGGGATGGAAAAACAAAATTGTTTTGGTGAAACTATTTCCTGAATAAGGTGAGCCCCCATAGTAGGTATTTTACTTTCTTCACATTTTGTTACATAAAGTCTGTATATATGTCGGTCAAACTTTTAAACGTTGACTCCAAATACAACTTAGGAACTGTCTGCAATAATGACTGGGAACTTTTGGGAGATAATGTAAAAATGTTCATTCTAGAATATTTTGGACTCTTCTACTCTGTCGGAGTGTGAAGTAGACCTCAATGATTTGTTGTTTCTTTGGGACGGTTAGGTTTGATGTTTGACAAACTTAGATTAAGTACTTCCCTGTTATTCTCAGGATGTTCTTTCTGCATTTTCAACTGCAAAGCGATGGCTGTTAATCAGCCAAAGTGCTAACCCCCTCATCCCCCCCCAAAAAAAAAGTGGGATTAGAGCTTTTTAATTACAATTTATCTTTTCAAATTCAATGCTTGTTTAACCCACCTCCTGGGGAGTTTCGAAGTCAATTGCGAAGGCGAAAAAGACAGTGAAGAAATTCTAGTAGATGAGAATGAACCGTGTAACAATGTAACAATGATACGGTATCTTTCCCTTTATTGGGTAATATAAAAGCCCCTCATGAATTCATCCTCTCCAGCTCAGCACCGGGATCCCCTTCAGCACTGGAATAGATTATTACCCTTTTGTCTACATCAACTGTCCCACATGTGTACATAGTTTCGGCACCTCTTAGACACAACATCATTATATTATGTCTCCTTGACACAGTCTTTTGTCTGGGCAAGCACCTGGACACGCCACTAGACTGCGTGGCCAGGCAGGTGGTCATAAAGCGCTCATCTATGCTGCACAGCAAAGCGTAGCTTGTGATCTTGGAGCACAGGCAATTTGATGGCCTGCAGGCAGAGCATAATATTGTGTTTCCTTGTTTTTTTCTAAATTTAGAATGTGAATTTCGACCAAATATTTCTTGAGCACATACAACCGATACCACAGATTAAGAAATAGCAATTTTTAAAAATTCAAAATTTTGGGGTAGTGACATTGTATCATGTGGCCGACGAT
Organism: Aplysia californica; assembly: GCF_000002075.1. NCBI lineage: Eukaryota > Metazoa > Mollusca > Gastropoda > Aplysiida > Aplysiidae > Aplysia > Aplysia californica. The sequence goes on along the minus strand of NW_004797354.1, from coordinate 1,239,136 downwards.
ATTATACTATTTAAATACATACATATATATATATATATATATATATATATATTATATATATATATATATAAACGTGCAGACAGAGTGGAGTCACCTTCCACTCATCTTTTCCCCATCAGGCCTCGAATTGGAGAGCGGCATGTTTAATTTACAGGAAAAGCGTTGCGAACGACAGAGTAGAGTCACCAACCTCTCACATTCCCTTCTTGAGGTGTCCCCTCAGAGCCACAAAAAAGGTTGGTGACTGAATTTTAACGCAGCACTAAAATGTCTCGCACCTTCAGTCACCAAGAAACCCACTCGGTGTGTGTACTCACGTGCACGCTATACAAAAGGAGAAGTAAAAACGTAGAAGGTGTCAAAATAACAGACATTTTCCTCTTCTGAAAGAACTTGCTCCATTAAACGATGATATTCACCATACTTACTACGACGTAGGTATATTTTGTGAACCCAGGACGACGTCTGTTTTGCTTTCGTTTTCTCAACCAATATAAAACTATTTACTGAAATATTTCTTCGTCCATCTTGCACAGACAGGGCTAGGCCCGTTGAGAAAATGTAATAACAAGAACGAATACTGATTCAGAAGAGTGAAGATGCCCCTTCATGGGGGACGTCGGGGGAGGGGAGAAGCCTTCACTCTGTCATGACTTTCCTCTGTCCTTGCTCTCTCGAAAAAGGGGAGTGGAGAGGCTAATGGGACTAGCTCCAGAAAGGTGACTCTACTCTGTCTCTACCTTTAGGCGAACGTTAAAGTGTCCTGTTAAGGAAAAAATGTCAACTTTTAAATGTTTTAGGTTTCTGCTGTAAATCCCTATTATTATTTTTAAAATCAGTTTTAATTAAGCTTATATCAAAGAAAACGTGTCGGAACCTTAGTTTGCAGTGACTTTTATGAATGGGCGTTTAGATTATGCTGACCGCTTTACTTTTAGACCCGCATGCTAAGACCCAGCAACATTAAACAGAGTGATTTGTTTTTATCCCGTTTTACGATCAGACGAAAATGAACGAGCTATAATAATATATTTCGCATACCCCCTAAAAAAAAGAAAAGAACAAAGAAAGCTAAGGGGGAGGCCTGGTGAGCTTTTAAAAAAGTTTTTATTCACTCAGTCCGGGTTGGCCCTGCCTGGCAGGGTTGGAAGCCCGCTTACTAAATGATAGAATTTAAAAACAATGTTTTAAACAAAAGTTGGAACATTTAACGCTTTATAACTAAGAGAATAAAGTTGGTATCCGCTAAATGCTACCATTTCAATACGGTAAAGCATCACAAAATACAGGCGAATCAAACAGAACAGCATGCTTCATGGACTGTTACAGATGGTTGTATTTTGTCTTTTCAACCTGTAGACAGGCTATGTTTAGTTGTTTTGGATTTTCAGTTTCACCATAGCTTCTCTTTCTTTGTTGGATTTTCCCACGTCTTGGTAAAGGCAGATGTGCTCCAGTTTATAAAGGATGGTATCACAAGGACGATATTGCAATGCTCGAAGAAGCTTTTTTAAAAAAATACCTTTGTTCAATGATTTTTGTCATAAACATCATCCTGAAGTGTCCCAAAACAGTTGCCATGACTTCCTGTCTAGTTTCATAAATGCAGCCATCTCAAAATAGTATGCATTTAAAACAATCTACTGAATAAAGGAAGGTTTTTCAAGCAAAGTCGCAACGTGTTACTCCTTCAGACTCGTTCTAGACATTACACATGACAACATTGGTGTGGAAGTTAAAGACGCTGAAGTTGTGGACTTGGGAGTTTCGTTTTGTCCAGCACGGACGGCTGAGTACTGTTCAACAGACTTCTACGGTATGCTCTGCCAGTATTGAGATTTAGTAGGGATACAAGGGTTGCTCATGGGACGATTACATGCAGTTCCATTGGTTATTGTGTCCTTAAATCAAAACAGAACAAGTTTGTGGCTCTATGTTGATAAATATAGAAAAAAGCAATGTTACTATTTTTAGACTTACGTGGTGTGAAACGGTATTATATATATATATAAAATATATATATATATATATATATATATATATATATATATATATATATATATATATATATATATATATATAATGTAAATCGTTTCTAGGTACTGTTGTAACGGAAAGTGAACCTAAAAGAATATTGTTGAAAGTAAAGAATACAGATGTAATGGCATTATTTAAAAAAGCAGTAAATCCTATTTGAAATCACATTAGCAAAGGCGGAAGATCAAAACATGTCCAACAGTTTAATTATTTAGGATATATAATAATATCTTAATCAAAATGTTCCACTGAAATAAAACAGAGAATTGCAATGGCTAAGGCTAGTTTCAATAATATGAGCCCAATCTTGAAAAATGGAAACATCTCAATGACTACCAAAAAAAAAAGTTCTCAATTGCTATATAATAATATGGTCACCCCTTTTATATGGCTGTGAATGCTGGACAATCACTAAAGACAGTGAAATAAAATAGAATTTAAGTAACCGAAACGTGGTAAATTAGGAGACTGCTGAGACCATCGGAGAAGGAATAGAAATGAAAAGAAATTGTGCTTGATGAAGTCCACATGGGACGCTCACTGTTAAAAACCATCAGGAAACGACAAATGCAGTTTTGGGACACCTGAATAGACATAAAAGTCTTGAACATCTTGCTCTCACTGGCAAATTTGAAGGCAAAACGAGGCAGTGGTAGGCACAGAGAAACCTACTTAGTTAACCTAAACAAATGGGTAACGGGGAAAGATCAGGGAAACGTAGCTTTTTTTTTTCAGAGCATCCAAGCTAGGGCTGGAGTCTGCTCGATTAATCGAAGGCTTGCGAGCAAACGGACGGCTCGTGCCAGAGGCTTGCGAGCGGGCTTGAGTCTTGCCCCCTACCGGAGTTGCTACTCGTGGACGGCGGACGGGCTTACTGATTTGTGTCGTGACGTCACAAACTTTTGTTTACTGAGCGCGCGATACTTCTGCCCGCGTGCCGCACGCTGACAAGCCCTAAAAAACCCTCACACTTCCAGCGATGGCTCTGTTTGGGGAGGGGAGGGGGTGGTATGGCTGGGAAAGTGAGAGGTGTTCGCCACCCCGCGCTTTCCGTAGAACCCGCCCCTCCCCTTACGCCTCCTGTTTTGACAGGGTTTTATTTGTCTTGTTTTTTTTTGGGGGGGGGGTTTTGGTTCAGTTTTTTGTTGATTAAAACAAAAATTATTGGGGGGGAAGGATTATGTTTTGCTTTATTGATTTTCTGGGCGTAATTCGACATCATAATTAATATTTGTATTGTAGAACATGCACAATACATACATAATATCAGTTACAGTGCAGCAAGATGTTTTTTAAAAGTTATAGGCCAACAATGTAATTAACAATGTGATATAATTTACCTTAACAATGATCTTCTGATAGGGAAGCAGTCAAATCGAAAGTTTTTTACATTGTTCAGAGACAAAATCACGATAGTCATCCCCTCTCCAATGCTTTCTCTTCAACTTTAACTTGTTCTAAGTGTCGGGGTGGGAGTGGAAGTGTAGTTTAGGCGAGTGATTAAATTACAAGCCACGGGATGCTAATAATACTGATTTATTTTGTCAGTTAAAAATTGTTTGTAAGTCCCACCTTTATTCTGCGTCCTAAATAGTTTAGCATACCGCGACCCCAGTGCTTTCTTGTCCTATCTCCATTGTTAATACCAGTGAAAACAGCTCATAACAAAATGTGAGCCTACGAAGATGTCACATTTTCACCGTTAAAGCACCGAGGTTGCGAACGGTCTGCACTAGACTATTACAGCCCTCTTCGCCTTGCACCAAAACCAGCGCTGCCTCTCGCTTCCTCCACGTCCAGAGTTCAGAGTTCACGCCGCGAGCGGGGTGTATTACCGGTAGATCTTGCGTCTCGGTGCAGACGAGCGGTGTTTGCCCCACGAGCGTGTTTGCCCGACGAGCGGTGTTGTACTGACGAGCGGTGTTGTTTTGCCAGGGCGGTAGTTGGAACCAAAGCAGATTTATTGACAGGAGAGCAAGCCCTTAGCACAAAGCAATACGAGACGCAAAGCAGGTCTTGGGACCAAGTGCTTTGCTTTGCTATGATTTGAGTCTTGTCTGCCGTCCGCTGCTCGTATGCCTTCGAATAATCGAACAGACTAGTTTGTGGCGCAGTGACACCGTGCGCGGGGTCTCTCCCCCCCCCCCCCCCCCCTCCTCTCTTTCTGACGTTACGGGTTTCGCGGATTGCTAGCAGGGAGGGGAAGGAAGAGGGGGTCAGACACGAGTGGCTTCGCGGATTGCAATTTGGTGTGTGTACTTGAAGCTTAGGCTAGACTCAACGTATCATGCTGGTGATTTGATTTGATGATTTGACCTAGTGATTTGAGGCTTGTGACTTGAACTAGGGTCTTGCGAGCGCGAGCGTGTTTGCTACCGGGGTACAGCCCTAATCCAAGCAAAGGCATGGAAATCCATGATAGTTCACTGTCTGCTGTAGATCTGGCACTGGATGATGATGATGTGTTCGTGTGTGTGTGTTCGCGCCCGCGCGCACGTGTGTGTGTATGTGTGTGTTTGTGTGTGTTTGTGTGTGTCTTGTGTTTGTATCTGTTTCAAACATACCGCTTAATCATCTATTTTTTTTTGCTAACTTAAGAGAGTGGTCGTCGGATGCTCTGGTGTTAGGCTTCTGTCACAAGTCGTAGCCCATCTTCTACCTATTTGCCAAATAGCCTATTGGGTATTCTACAGCAGGTCATGTCTGATGTACATGTAAACTTTAAATATAGGTGCCTGACCCTCGTATAAAGAGAAAAATACGGGCACAAAGAGAGGCAGACTGAAAGTGAGAGAGGGGGAGAGGGAGAGAGAGAGAGAGGGAGAGAGAGAGAGAGAGCGAGAGAGAGAGAGAGAGAGAGAGAGAGAGAGAGGGAAAGAGGGAGAGGGAGAGAAAGGAGGGGGGGGGGCGAAGAGAGAAATATGCAGATCAATAGTCAGACAGATAGATAGATAGATAGATAGAAGCTGAGAGTTTCTTAAAGATATTGTTGTCCCTTTATGCTGAATGTTTAATGTACGGTACTGATTGCCAGCTGAGTTGGAACGTTTTTTCAATAGCTAATGATAGACAAGGCAGAATGATGTATCAAAAGCTTTACCATCTTCGTTAGGCAAAATATAAGTATATTCTAGGTCTCTCTAACAAACTCACTCGTTCATTCACTCACCCATTCACTGACTAACTGACTGGCTGACTGACTGACTGATTGACTGATTGACTGACTGACTCACTCACTCACTCACTCACTCACTCACTCACTCATTCACTTACTCACGCGCTATCTCTGTATCGGTTTAAATACACACACACACACACACACACACACACACACACACACACACACACACACACACACACACACACACATACACACACTCACACAAAATCACACACACACACTCACTCATTGACGCACTCTCTTATTCACCCACCCTCTATCTGTCTATCTTCGTTTATCCCTATCTACCTATTTATCTATCTATCTATCTATCTATCTATCTATCTATCTATCTATCTATCTATCTATCTATCTATCTATCTATCTATCTATCTATCTATCTATCTAAGTGCTCATGTGTCTATCTATCTGTTGATCTCTTTCGAAGCAAAAGGGACTTGTCACGGTTTAAAACGCACAGTATCGGTTAAAAAGAGTGTACGGACATTGATTTAGGAGGAATTAAAATGCAATAGTCCTTTTAAATTGTGAAGACAGAACAAAGGAAACCGTATTCATGAATACCTAGTTTTTCACAGCTAGCTGTAAGCAATGTGGCTACACAGTAGAGGCGTCAGTTGTGACTTTAACGACTTTCGCCAGGGAGCGCGGCAACAGCTTCTGAGTCAATTACAGAGAGTTGCCAAGCTGAACTGAACAGGGGCCATTGTTGACGTGGCATCTATCTATCTATCTATCTATCTATCTATCTATCTATCTATCTATCTATCTATCCATCTCTCTATCTATCTATCTATCCATCGCTCTATCTATAGATCTATCAATCGATCAATCAATCGATTTACTAGTAGATTTCAGTAAAAGCTTACGGTCCCTGTCTCATTTCTACCTATATGTCTTTCTTTTTCCAAATTCCAAATTGTAGTCATCACAGGTAATGTGTTGCCTTGACTTTCTCTACTTCTGACACACTATCTATCTATCTATCTATCTATCTATCTATCTATCTATCTATCTATCTATCTATCTTTTTAACTATCAAGGCCAAAAGTTGTTATTTAAGTAGGCAGCAGGAGATACTCGATTAAAGAAACTCCCCCATTGAGGAATTAAACGCTAACCTATGCATCCTACGTCCAAACCGTTTCCCTAGTGACGACGGTGGCGGTGGGGGCTCTCGTGGTCTAACGGTTAAGGTGTTCGCCTCTCATTCAATAGGTCCCGGGTTTGAATCTGGATATAGCGACAGAAAAATGTGTTCTCTAAAATTGTGTCCTTTTGCCATGTTCTATCGTCTGCTTTTGTCTCTACCTTCTGACCCTGCCCCCTCACTTCCTCTGCCCCCTCCTCTGGGTTTCTGATTCTTTCTGCAGCCTTTCTACGGCTAATCCTTGGCTCCATTTTACTCCTGTCTTTCAGCCATATCCCTGATCAGGAAATATCTACGTTCAGCTTACTCGGATAAGAGCGAAAAATCTCTGAGGTCCAGTGCACAAGATGCGCACGTTAAGGGGTGGGGTTAACCCCGAAATCCAGACTCTACTCAAAACTATGGATTTTAAGTTGTAGGCATTTTTAGTATCTTCAGCCTCTCTTAAAATTATTTTATCGCATAAGAACCCCCTAAATCCTTATTATTTCCCATACAGGTCATATTTATCACCGCCATTTTCCCATAAAGTCACTCTTTTATTTTTCTTTATCACCCGTTTTCTCGAAACGTGTTTTTTCTATAATATACTTTTCAAAATAACTACACCATTTTATATCCACCCTTCATGGACATTTCACAGGATGAAAAAAAGATGTAATATAAAAAATTGGTGTGATGATCTTTTGATATATGGAAAAGTTTTTGTTTGTGGTGTTTGGAATGTGGATTTTCACATTTTTTGCAAACGTAAATAGTACCACTGGAAACAATTCAATAAAAATGTTCTAGTACGCTCATCAAAAATTCAATACACAGATTTGTAGATCTATTGTTTGCCGAGATGCATGCAAAAAGCAAACAATTTATTTCTATGAAAAATAAGTGCGGTATTAATTCGTAAGACATGTCAACAAAATCAAATATGGCCGCCGTATTCATGGAAATAATTGTTTCCCCTCAGATTCTAAGACTCCTTACTATGCTTGTTATATGTGTTTAATTAGGTAACATTAGATCTACTAATAAGCGAGATAGCTTTCAGATGCCCAAAATCGAAAATAGTAGGTTTCGGCTGCAACCTGAGCAAACTTCAAAATGTCCTTTCAACTGAAAAAAATTAAAGTGTTCTTCTCGCTCATATGACCGTATACAGTTGGATGTGCCTTAAAACACCCCCCCCCCCTTTCCAAAAAAAACAACCAAAAAAAAACCCACAACCCCCCCACCCCCCCAAAAAAACAACAAAAACAACAACCAATAGAGACAACAGCCCTAGGAAAAACCGACCACATCGAAATAAATAACTGGAAAATTGTATACCAGTGAACACCAAGCTGCAACAGCTGCGGTGAGAGAAAGAGATGCACATGTAATTATTTCGTTTACTTGTGTATTTTCAACGAGAAGTCGTTGTTTTGATACTAGATAACAATTACCAACTTAATGGGGGGGGGGGGGGGGCTTTGTCCTTGAGTTTGAAAAGGTGAAATAGACAGTGGCTAGAGAGTAAGTCATTTGAATATGTTGTGCACTCTCTTTTGATTCTGATCTGTAGGTGGTTGGTGAATACACTGGTACGTGTGACATATTGCTTCTTTTAAAAATTCCATTACCGTTATGTCTCCCCTTTCTCTTCTATCTGTTACTTTCTGGTTCTACCCTCTAATCTTCGGTACTTATTATATGACCTAATTAGGTTGCAAGTGCCGTAAAAGTCATCAAAACTGAACAAAGATTTAATAACGGTTTCTGGTCTTAAGTGTTTGCGTTTATATCTACATTATTCATGGTAGGAGGCGGGCTGCTTCAATCTTTTCTATTAGGGCCAACCTGTGCTGAGGAGAATTTAACATCTCTGACGGTTGACAAAAGGAAACACCTCCCATTCGGGAATCAAACTCATATCTCTTCTTTGTTCATTGGTAAAAGCTCTACATCATAAGCAACAACCTTATGAATTTTCGAGACCCAAAAATTAAGATGTAACTTTTCACTAAAAACGCCAAATTCGGAGTCCGATCTTAAGCGGATATTTTTTTAATGAGTAAATTTAAACGTAAACATAAATGTTTATTTTTATGTTTTTTTCTTCTATTAACTTTTTTTTTTCGGGGGAGGGGTGGGGAGTAACTTATAATCTTTAAATTTAAACTCTATTTTTATCCTTGTCGAATAGAACAAGAACAGTCAAATGATATTATTTGTTTTTCAATTTTTCTTCTTTTTTTTGTTTGCTAGTTTCTTGTTTTAATTGTTTTTCTTATTTTAATATTCAAATTTCGTTAGAGCTTTTCCTTATTCATAATTTCACATTCTACATCATAATTATCTTTTCTTTCTCGGCCGTTGCAGTTTGTACTTTTGTAAGACTAATGCAATTTTATTAATATGCTTTTTTTTAAGTCTTCTCTTTTGATCTCTTTTTAGATTTAATATATCCTGCATATTTTTATGAGATAATGTTTGTACAAAGAAAGGAAAAAAAACCTGAAATAAAGATAGAGAAGCATACTAAAAGCAGAAAAATACGAGGAAGAATAGGCACAAATGTATATGTTTTTATCTCATCATTCACATAAATTAATAGGTAGCTTCTGGTCGTATCTGTCAGGGTTATTCCTGGCTGCGAGAGATACAATGTTCCATGAAAAGACCGAATTACTCTATAAGGTTCTCCCAACTCGGGAATCGAGCTCATATCTCCTGGATGCGAGGGTGAAGCGCCTAACAGCTACACCACAGCCATAGACACCATTGCAGAAGAAGAAGAAGAAGAAGGAGAAGAAGAAGAAGAAGAAGAAGAAGAAGAAGAAGAAGAAGAAGAAGAAGAAGGAAAAGGAAATGGAGAAGGAGAAGGAAATGGAGAAGGAGAAGGAGAAGGAGAAGGAGAAGAAGGAGAAGAAGAAGAAGAAGAAGAAGAAAATCTTTTAATAATGTTATATTATTCTAAAGGTAAAAGGGTGTTTTTTCTTGATATTATACAAACAATGAGAAAGAAAATTGAAAAATAAACAAAATGTTCAACAGGTGTAATTTTATTTGAAGCCCAAGAATTCACTGGTTTATAATGTAACAATATGCAAGTTGACAGACATGATTAAATCCTATATTTGCAAAGTTACTCCAACAATCAATAAATGGCCTATTACACGTTCAGTTGAAACTGACCGTTGTCCGACCAATTTGTGTTAAAAAAGAATCCACAATACACGATGCATTCATGGAAAAAAGTACTTTACAATTTTTAACATCTAGCAGGGAAAAAAGATAGCTGTAGGTTATTTTGTTGATTTTAATACACTTGTTCCGAATTTAATATCACGTGTGTATTTCTTCTGTGCGTAGGGCATAGTTTACAACAGGTTTATAAATGATATTAGTATTATACAAAAATGTTACCTCGGAGGGCGGTAAGCTGTGGCAAACCTTTAGATCGCCGGCTGGACAGTCTTCGGCCAACCCACAATAACATTTGCCAGTATAAATGTATTGAAATCTACGCCCGATCGCAAAAAAATAATATGTGAGGCAGCGTGGAGGAATCAGGCTCTCGTTAATTTTGGGGCATGTAGAGTTATTAGTATAATCTTAAAGTTTGTTCACTTGTCTTTATTTTGGATGAAAAAAATATCCATTTGTCTTGAATACAAGTTGAGATATTTGCGAATGAAGAAGGTGGGGGTCACCTGTTTTCAGAGGTAAAATTTGTGAGAAAATGGTCGCCAATTATTAGCTATTTCCGTAGCTGAAGAGTCCGTGGTAACTGAAAATTTACATTTTTGGTGTCTTTAATCAACGTTTTTTAGAAAAATCCACACAGAAATGAGTTCTTTAATGGGCATGAACGGTGTTGAGCCAAAAAAAGAAAATTTGATACAAATTCACAAACTTACGGAAAAAAACAAGTTTCTTCACTTGGATTATTTTGACGAGAGCCTGATTCCACCACGCTGCCTCACATACATGTATAACATTCGGAATTATCGTGTCAAAGGCAACGAAATGACTCTCGAAAAGCTGTTTTTCTAGCTGGACATTGAGGATCCCAATAGATGTAGTTTGGTTTTGACATCATAATATGTTTTTTCCTATACATTTAAAAGAAGCCGGACATCTGTCAACTTTCCCTGAAGGAGTAACAGCCCCAAAAAACCACTCCTACTTGCTTTTAAGCGCGGAAAAGTCTCTTGTACGTATTGAGATCAAGTATAAAGTTTGTTCAAAACGTTTCTGAGTATTAGAATAATCATCATTAAGGGCTGGTGGGGCACCTACAAACAATGTTTTGCGGTCAAATTTTCAAATTGGGTTTATTACATATTATAGTACCTGGACATTTCCTGAACAATATTCAGAAACGTGCCTTTCAACATCCTAAATATGTGTTTTTTTTGTCAGGTTTTTCTGCAAAAGCACATCTTTTCTAGCCTTTTCTTACCTGTATCGGTTTTTTTTTCACAATTCTATTTTTTTCACAACTTATCCCATTTTCCTTTTTCTGCGTTGTTTCTTTTTTCAATTTCAATGCAACTTTTACAGGATACCAAAATTTTTGGTTATTCTAGTAGTTTTTGATTTATGGGCTTAGAAAGCTTGAATTTTCCATCTTTTTCACTTTTTTCCTACACCCCAATTGTAAGTGTCATAAAACAAAAACTAAAGCATATGTAGAAAAATTTAAAAAGCCAAATTTAAAAGCTACCTATTTATTGTTTGCATGCCAAATTAGAAGTGAATCGGTTAGTAAATAATGGAATAAAATGGGATTGAAAAGGTATACAACATCCAATATGGCCACCGTTTCCATAGCAACTGATTCACAATATACTTTTTGAACTATTGAATTAAAATCCCCGATAACACACGATGTCCCACAGCAAATATGGGCAGTCCATATCTCCTTGTAATAGCCAAAATAGACTTCAGGTGCCCCACCAGCCCAAGTATAAAATTTGCTCAAAATGTTTCTGAGTAATAGAATAATCATTATTATTACTAAATTCAACAGTCACACAATCAATCACATGATCGACAATATTTTATCACAGGTAGTTTTTTACGCTACATCTATTCGATTTTGACAATTCAAGAGGAATTCCCTATAAGATAATCTGGGTTTAGCAAGATTCAACAAACGCCGAGACGTTCAATCATTACACCATGAGGTGTTTGTTGATAGTTATACTTTACTTTACTGTTCATCATTTCTTGACTGGAGCCGTCTTTCCATTGAGAACAAGGAGCGAAACAGAAATCAAACACAGTGAGGGGCGAGATTTTGCGGATAAGGAAAAAGCAATCGACCGAGTTACCCATATGCCTCTTGTTGAAAGTGATGGCTAAATATGGAGTAAAAGGCAAGCTCCTCCAAACAGTATGGATCGATTTGAGAATAGTTTTTGCGTCGTAAGACTATCAAAGGGACTCACTGACACTGACATGTTCCTTGTATTGTCAGGCGTTCGACAAGGATGTGTGCTATCTCTGCTACTTTTTATTGTGTAATGTATGGATAGAGTAATCACAGAGGCAGATACATGTAGTGATAACATCGGCTAAAATGAACTTCTGTCTGTCGAGCGTGTTAATTGCAAACCCTGACAGTGGCAAGAACATACAAAACCCGAATGCAAAAAAAATAAAATAAAGAACACTCGATGAGAGTCAGCATTGCTGAAGTAGAAGTAATGAAAGACTGTAGAGACCCATGCCAATTAAACATCATCAACGGTACACAGCTCAAACAAGCAGAGGGGAAATATTTACAAAATATGAAAAAATAACAGAAAAATTGAAAAGAGGACCCAAAAAGCAAATGCAGCAATATAAGTGAAAAGGCAGCTTGCCAACAGCATAGATTTATTATTATTCCTTCCGCAACTGACTTACTAATGTCAGACGTGGCAGCTAAATGCAACACAGTATAGGAGAACAATTGCTTTTAAGATAAAATGTCTCTACAGCAATTAAAGCAATAATGTACGACTGCACAAGGAACGAAACAGCCCGTAAATAAACAGAGCATGGAACTCACTGAACATAAAAGACTGAAATATTTCGGCCACCCAAAGCCCCATAATCAACTATTAGCTAGCTACACGAGCATACAAAGCTCGAGAATCCAGCAACAAAGACAGAAGTAAAGCATTACAAAAAAACACTAGGCTGGATCGAATCGAAGAGGGCCCCCAACGGAAGCTATCTACCGAGTAACTGATCCTCAATCTCTAAAGATTCAAGAGGGAAAAAAGACAAGTCAAATGAAAAGTAGAGAAGTACGAGCTAAAAGTAACATTACCGACGTGCGCTGATGGGGAGTACAGTTTCCTATGGTCAGCCAACTCTGAAGCTCTTTCAGTTAAGGTGCTATTTCTCAGGGTTCCCTCGATTCCCTAAATCCAACCTCTCACGTTGTCTAATCTTTCTCTACGGCCTGAGAACTCGGTGTTAGTGTTATAGGCTCATGAAGCTGGTTGACAAGATGACATTCGTAACAGATGGCCGAACCATGATATTCCTTGTTTATCCGCTGTACATGCAAACAGGACACGGTGCGAACAGCTGCTCTTACACCTTCCTCACTCTGCCTGTCACTATTTGTGATGTAGATTTGTTCGGAAACACTTCATTTCGCATTCAGTGATCTTCTTTATATCAGTTGCATATTGTTTATTGTAACGAGGGATATTAAGCGTCATTGTCATAAGAAAATACGCATTCGTTCAGAAACAAGACAAGAGTTTTTTTTACAGAGCCATGTGCGCCAGTCTAGACAGTTGTTGAAGATATGCTTTATATACAAATGCAGCCAACATTACTGCAGCCCAACTCAACTTACTGCAAGGTCACAGGTAAAGGAAAACTTTATATCTCTATTCGAAACCTACATAATTCATCCGCACCTCTGCAGTCTCCACTCTCAGAAAAACCACATCTGTGACGCTGTGACGCCATGGGCGAACGAAGCCTTTAACTTAGTTTTAGAATTGGAGTTCAAAATGTACTTTTACAGAGTCAAAATTGTAAGGCATACTATGTTTTCTCACAGAATTTAGTGCGAAATAATAGAGATAACACAAAACATTATTATACCATTGTTTACGACCATAGTGCCATCAAACACTACCTTTCGTTATCGTACGGTAGAAGAAGGATGAAAATGTTATTTAAGTAGAATTTCAAAGGAAGAGTAAACTACATGCTGGCATTATAAGAAATGTTCAGGTAATGAAATAAGTCTAGTTGGCCATGGCAAAAGCCATAAGTTGTTTTAATCCAAGGTTCTTATATCTTTACTTAAATGTTCTCCTCTGCAGAAGTACTGGTCATCGTCAGACATTGACGAACGAATCAATTTTATAAAGGGGAGATAAATCATGAGACAACTTGAGTCTCACGCCTTCTTGGATTTTTCCTCGTTCTCGTCATTCTGTTTTCCCCTTCAGGTTTAGTCTTCGTCACTGTATATTTTATCCCTTTTCTTGTCCTCTTCCTCCTCCCCCTCAGCCCTTCCTTCCCTCCTTGTATACATAATTCTTCTTTCACTCTTCCTGACTCAAGCGCAAAAGCCTTTACTTTTGTCTTTAGTGTTTGGTGCACATTGACGTGTGTAGAATCTTTCTTGTTTTATTAGTAAACGTTTCATTGCATTTGCAACCTAATAAGGTCAAATCAGTGTCGAAGATTAGACGTGTTACAAGAGAGTAGCAAACACAGAAAGATGAGAAGGAGAGATGAGGACGATAAAAGTTGGATAGAAAAGAAGGAGCAAGCCACACCAGAGTACACCAAAACCACCCACATGTATACATTCTTTCTTAACAATAAATAACGCTCCTCTGTCTCTCTGTCTCTCTTTCTCTCTGTCTCTATGTCTCTCTGTCTCTCTGTCTCTCTGTCTTTCTCTCTCTGTATCTCTCTCCTTTCTCTCTGTCTCTATGTCTCTCTGTCTCTCTCTCTGTCTCTCTCTCTCTGTCTCTCTCTCTCTCTCTCTCTCTCACACACACACACACACACACACACACACACACACACACACTCATACAAACACACACACACAAACACACACACACTCACACACATACATACGAATAAATTATAAATGCACGTTCATACGAACACATTATATACGCAAGTATCCACACGCTCAAACATACAAATACACAAACTCACTCACACACACACACACATATTTTTACAGACGCACGGAGGGGGAGGGACACACACACACACACACACACACACACACACACATGCACGCACAGCCTCTTCATTTAATATTAGGAAAGATAATAACAAGCAAAATGACAGCCACAACTATAAGCGCTGAGGCAGCAGTGAACGCCCCGAACCAGCCAAAGCACGACAAGAGAACCTCTGTGGTGAACGGCAAGCACAAAGTAGCGATAACTCCCCCAACAGAAATCAGGCCAAATATGGTTGTGAGGTGCTCATAGCCGAAAACTTTGTACGCCGCAACTGACACTGTACTGTAGCAGCCAAAGTTACTGGAAGCGAAAGCACACGTCCAGAAAAAATAAAACCACTTGTTTATGTAAGGGGTAAAATACCAAAACGCGATAAAAACTGCTGTGGATGATAGCAAAGCTAGGTAAGAGTTTTTCAACCCGAATTTATCGATTGCCACACCCCATAATAGTTTAGAAATCAAAACAAATATTGCAACTGTTGTCCCAACACTGCTGAGAAAATGGTCGTCTGCTATGACGTTTTGGGCAAACATTTTGTAGTAACAGGCCTGTGTGATAAAGCAGTACTCAGTGGCAGCACTGCAGAAAAACAACAGGTAAAACTGTTTATTTCTTAAAGCTTCAGAAGTGGTAATGTTCAGTGGGTATTTCTCTGTGTTCTGAGCTCTGTCTTTGGGAGGCACAGCCATTTCTGTGTGGTTCTCTAGTGGTGTAGGTGGACTCATTAGTATAGTCTCTTCCTGGGGAGTTTTTGGAACGACTCTCTCTATTCTGCTGGATGTTAGAGGTGTTCTTTTGAAAAATCCTGACACTTTGTGAAATATAGAGTCAAATTTTCTTTGATGGGTTGCGGTATCACAATTATCCTTTCCGTAAGTATAACTGTGACCAGAGCCTCCAAGAGCAAGGTTGGGCAGGACTTGATGTTGTTCTTTGTCCATCTTTAAAACTTCTTTTGTTTTCTTCATTGGTCCGTCATCGTAAACTCTTATTTCTTGACCCGCAACTAGACAATGCCTTTCCTCATCTTTTTCCGCTTCTGCTACGGCTGACTCAGCATCTTTTGCAGCCTGGTCAAAGGCTGTTGGGCTTGGCAAGCGAATCATTGAAAGTCCCAACAGGTGAATCGTGACGAATGCTACTGACAGAACAACAAAGACGTATGGAGTCCTGAAACAATATTTAAAAAAAAAAGATGTAGATTTTTTAAACGGAGATATTTAAAAAAAAACAAATTATCCCCATAATGGAATCAAATTCGTGTCCACTGCGTGCGACGGCAAAATGCCAAATCCGCTATTTCAATTTTAAAAATGAATAGCAGTTATGCTGTGTATTTCAAGTTCTAAAACATGCTCAATGCTCATTACATTCACAGAGAAAATAATATTACAACTTTTTAAAAAATTATTGGACAAATATATACGCACAATATCATGCGTATTTATCATTTGTGTATGAGTGTAAAATATATATAATAAATAAATATAAATGTATAATAATATGTATATTATATATATATATACATATATATATATATATATATATATATATATATATATATATATATATATATATATATATAATATTATGAGAAAACTAGCCATGCCTGACGATGTGTGTACAAAAAAAATGTAGAATACAATAAAAACTCACTGACAGTCAAAATAAAACAAACTTGAATGGCTACAGGTTCGTCCTTAGCTCTCTCTCTCTCTCTCTCTCTCTCACTCTCTCTCTCTCTCTCTCTCTCTCTCTCTCTCTTTCTCTCTCTCTCTCTCTCTCTCTCTCTCTCTCTCCCTCTCTCGCTCTCTCTTTCTCTCTCTTTCTCTCTCTCCCTCTCTCCTTCCTCTCTCCTCCTTCTCTACTCCGTCATTCTCATTCGCTTTTTTCAGTCTCATCATCATTTTGTCCTTTGCCTTTCCTGAAATTAGTGTTTATTTTGTGAATCATCATTATCATCAAGTGCCAGATCTGCGACAGACATTGGCGATGATGGCTCTACATTCATTCTTCTGCCTGGGCCTCAGCTAGTGGTGTACCTTCAATTATTTTGTTCACTCATTACCTCTAGTTGCGGTGACAACTTCAGAATTATGCTCACTTAAAGTGAGCTAACATCTTGTTACCAGGTACTTTGTAATTTTGAAGCTTTCATCTTTAATTTTCAATGGCCAATAGTACAATGGATAAAGTGAACCAAGCTCAAAGTCAACACTTTTTTCGGTCCCGAAGTGTTGACTTTTTCAGAATTCCGCTGTAATTTGTTTTATTTGTAATTAAGGCGCTTTTGACATAGTCTATGAGTCTCAATGGCTTGCTTATTTAAGTGAGAAAGAAGGTATGCAATATTTTTCTTGAATGATTGACTCTGTTATTTTTAGTGAAAGTAGAACTGAATATTATTATACACATGTATCCATCTTTTTCATTAATATTAAGTAAAGCGCATAGATCAATGATTGTTACACGGATTTGCAGGGTATAAATGTCATATTAATATCATCAGCGGAAAATGTAATGTTACGATTCAGGGGGGGGGGGGGCAAATATAACGAAAGTGTAAAAAGGGGGGGGGGCAAAATGTCCCCAAAAAGGTGTAAGTCTATATACGAACAGCCCCTTCTACGATCTAAAGATTGCGCCGATCGGAAATTAGCGCGGAACATGATATGCACAAAATCAGAGCATGACAATGAGGACGTAGAGAAATTTTGCAAATGCCTTGATAAGGCAATTAAATAACTAATATCCCAGGGAGTAAAGCTAGCCATATAGGACTTTAATACGAAGAAAGGAGATAGGCGAACAGAAAATACAGTTGTGCCATGGGGAATGGGTAAGGATAATGAAAGTGGCAAACGATGTATACAGTTGTGCAAGGAAAATAATGTCATGATTTAAATCACCAAGTAGAAAAATCACCCAAGACAACGGTACACTTGGGAAAACCGTAGAGATAGGACTAGAAACCAAATACACTCCACACTCATCCAGAAACGTTAGAAACATGCAATACAATCTTGTAAATCATTGCTAAGAGCGCACTGTGGTAGTGATCATGTACCACTCATGTGTAAAATGCAGATGAGACTGATAAAAACTTTCGAATTCTAAGTACCAAACCAAATTAGAGAAGAAATATATCTTTTAAGGACAAAATAATCAAGAGCGTTTCTCTATAGATAAAATAATAAATTTCAAGCTGTGGAAAATAACACTTATTTGGATTGGCAATGGGGCAAAATGAAAGACAAAATAAAGGCAGCTGTGGAAAAAAATATTCTCCTACAAGTTAAAAAAGCAAATAAAGAAAGGATGAGTCAAGACAGAATAAAACTAACGGAAGAGAGTAGTCAGGTAAAATCTAATGGGGAAAAACGCCTTAAAATGGGAAATAAATTTAGAAAATGCAACGAACCAAAAGAAGCTTAGTTAAAAGATTAGTGTCAACAAATAGAGAGAAACCAAGAGAGGAAGTACATAGTACGTGCATTCCAAAAATCAAATAAGTGGAATAAAAGAATGCTCAAATACAAAGTGCTAATGCACGTTCAAGAGGATGTCTTAATCAGATGGTCAGAATACAAAGAAGAAGTGTTCAAAGATAGTATGGGAGAAAAACAAAAAGAAGCCACAAGGCCAGATAATATCCCAGTTGAAGTGATTGTCATATGAGAAGAACTAAACACTGAAATAACAACAAAGCTCTTAAGTTCAATCTATGACAGCAGTGAGATCTCAGAGGACATGAGGAAGTCAGTTTTTCAAGCTTTACCTAAGACGCCAGAAGCCACCGAGTGTGATATGCCCATAACAGGAGGCCTATGAGTCATTTTACGAAAATTTTGCTTCGAGTACTAATGGGAATAATAGATCGTCTACGGACAGACATGTAATGGGACTCGACTACTGAATCTGCACCCTGGTGACGTTTATAAAGGGCTGCACATGGTGTGTGTTCGACCTGAAGTGGTCATTTTTTATATGAAATTTTTAGTTCCGATTCGCTATAGATCCTCATCGAAAGAAGTTCCACTCTTTCCATGTCGGGCGCAGAACTTACGAAATGTCAGGGGTGGTGAGTTTGTAGAGAGGTAATGTTCCACACAGAAAGTTCTCTGCTTTTTACTAAACTTAATCATGATTTCAGCAGGCAAACGAAATTTGGGAAAAATAGTATCTGCAGACTTCTGTTCTCTTGTTAAAACTGCTGAAGCTTGCAATATGGTGCGATTCTTGCAACTTTTTAGAGTTAGGCCTAATGCGAACTTGTACGGCATTCTACGAAAATAGGGACAAGGTTGAAAATGGGTTGCTTTTTTAATGCGCCATATGGAGCAAAACCATTCAATGGACTTATCCAAAATGAATATCAGACAAATTCCTTTTGGCTTCCAAGTATCATTTTCAAATCTTTAACAAAAAACTTCTGTATGGAGGAAGATATTTACAACACAATTTGTACAGCTTTTTGTGGGGGGGGGGGGGGGGGGTTGCCCCCGTATTTTATATTTTTGAAATAATTAATTTTTTTATTCACTTCCATCTCTATTCTTTTACTCACATAAAGGAACATAGACCTACATTTTCAAAAGTGTAAAAATACACTAATTAAAATTAAAATTAACATATGAAACTGGAGAGCTCACAAGGATGACACAATGACAGGTATCAAACTGAAATTTCACAATTAGTACGAAGTTAACATCCACTACAAGTGTCGAGGAACAGACACCACAACAATCATGATCCAATTCGAATCTTGCCTGATGTGGTACCATTTAAGTGTAGTGGACGATCGTTTAAAACGCCTCTTAAGATTTCGCCGATTGGTAATAGCTTAGATGACACCTATGTGATCTGACTCTTATCTGACTATCCCCCAAAACTTTGATACTCCATGCTGTTGCTCCATCAAATAAAGTTCCTACTTTTATTTCATGAGTTTTACTCCGAAGTATACTATTGTGTTGGAACCTGTTTTAATCAAGCCTGCCCCCTCCCATCTAACTTCTGAAAGGTCTAAAATATTTCGCCTCGTCATTTTCATGTCAGGCTCTACATGTCTAATTTGTCTTTCTTGTGCATTGTTTCCATCTTCCATGTGGCTATGCTAAGTGTTTTAATTCTAGTTTGGCAGCTAGTACTGGATTACGATAGGGCGTTCCCGGACGCCCATGGCGGGCCCCAACGAATGGGGAGTTCAGAACTAGGTTATGAACTACATTAACGCTGATATCTAAGAAATGAACGTGTCTTGCAATAATTAATGCTTGGGAGTTTAAAACAGTGGTTTCCCTTTGCCTACTACCGGTTTGTGTACATTTAGGTATAGTCTACACGTTTGTGTGTGTGTGTGTGTGTGTGACTGTGTGTGTGTGTGTGTGTGTGTGTGTGTGTGTATGTGTTACGTGCACACTTAAATGTGCATACCTAAAAACCAAAAGAATGGAGTACCTGTCTAGTATATTTTCCTGAGAGAAGAAAGAGGTGTGGTCAGTCTCCAGGTCAGGGCTGAGGTTGTCGGGGTTGATGAAACTGGACACGATGTAGTTAATGGCCGTGGCTCCAAAGTTGGTTGTGGTGGAGAAGCCCAGCACAAGGCCCAGGTTTTTCCCCGCCGGCCAAGCTAAGGTGTAGTCCATATCGTTGGCCATGACTATACCTGTGTCAAGGAAGGGGGGGGGGGGGAGGAGTAGGTTTCATATAACTGAGTTTTGTTGATTTTATGTTAGATGCATCAACGATCATTTAATGTGGGGAGAAACAATTAGCAGAGGGTGTAGGGATGGTCGGGGGAGGGGGGGGGGGAGTATAACCTGTTAGTCGTAACTTTAATCAAGTTTTTTTGTGGGAGCATTTCGTGTTGCTGCCCTCAATTTTTAGTCGTCCCTTCGTTACTGGAGAGTGTCCATTGTGCGTTAAGTTGAAACTGAAACGCTCTGATACTGGATTTTGTATAATTCATCGCAATGATACCAGTGTCTGTGGTGTAGAGTAGAGGTCTCCAACTCAAATTACGTAAGGGCCCCTGGGGTTCGAGTGCATTTGAGCCTCGTCTACATCATGCGTTCCACCCACAAGAAATATCCCTTGGTGCCCCTGTTGTTCCTGAATGGCAGTATCGAAGATGCCCGCCTCCTAAATGACCTAAATTGTGTTGATGGAAACATGAAACACCTCCAATTACGATGACAATTACACCAGTGTCTTAGCCATTGCTGCCGTTACAGAGAGATGGTCGAGCGTACAATAAGTTAAAACTAGCATATTTGAACCGTGGCTGGGATTGTGCGCAACAATAATAATGGTAAGGGGAGATAATATGGGAATAAAAGATTTGTATTGTGTAACTCATTGGTTACTACCCCTGGAAGTTTAAAGTGATTATTGAGTAGGCAACATGAATGTGTTGCCTGTTCTTGTTTCGTATTCGTATTATTGGTTATTATTTGTCGTAGTTGATTGTTGTTTACCATTGCATGTTATTATATATTTGGGTTTTTTGTTGTTGTTGTTTATTGCCCTTTGTTATCTGTTGTCGTTGCTGCAGCTGCTGTTGTTTTATTAAGACTAAGACTAAGAATAAGAATCAGAATAAGTATAAGTAGTATTTGTAAAGCACACATCCCCGATCAACAGCAAGCTCATTTTACTTTACACTATTGTATTACGCCAGAGGACCATAGAACACTCAGAAACATTATCGGCTTCCAGTGAAGCATATAGTGCAATCAGTAGAGCGCAGAAATACTAACAAACTGACAAGATCTTTCGCTGTCTACAGCGGGTACCCATGTCCAACTCAGTGAAGGGAGCGGAGAAAAATTTGTGTAAAATGCTTTTCCCAAGGATACAATGTCAGTCCCCTGACAGGATTCGAACCCAAGATTTTATTATTGTGAGTCCGAGAGCCTAACCACTAGACCACTGACTCTACACATACACAGAACTATTTTTTCTGTTATTCTAGTACTTGTGTTACTAGTATATGTGTTACTGACAACAGGTCGGAATGGGGTACCAAGATCGTCAAAGTCGGTTCCACACCTGTAAACCTGAAGAAGAATAAGCTTTGTGTCAACAACAAATCAGAGTTATTTTGGCTGCATCTTGCCCTGCCCACCCCCTCCCCCAGATAAAAAGCAAACAAACCAAAACGGAACAAACAACATCTTTGAATACTGTATGCATTTGTAGTTATTTTACACTCTGGTTGACGAATATCATCTTTGAGTATGGAATTAAAGAAAAAATGTCTATCAGGGTCAACCCTTGCGGAGAGTGGTACAACATCCCAAAAGACAGACACTCAATATTATAGAATAATATCACGTTCGCGCGAAATATTATATTATTTGCATATCATGCAAATATTCTTTAGCAAATTTATACACATTGTACTCTCTCTCTCTCTCTCTCTCTCTCTCTCTCTCTCTCTCTCTCTCTCTCTCTCTTTCTCTCTCTCTCTCTCTCTCTCTCTCTCTGTGTCTCTCTCTCTCTCTTTCTCTCTCTTTCTCTGTGTGTGTATGTATATATATATACATATATATCATAGATGCATTTTTTACGTTATCTTATAAATTTTTTTATAAATATATATGTATATTATATATATATATATATATATATGTATATATATGTATGTATATATAAATTTATATCCCCCCTTCTCTCTCTTTTTTTTTTGGGGGGGGGGGGTGTGGTTTGTTTGTTTTAAAGGCCTTACAAAAGGGTGTGAGAGTAATAAACAATATATTTATACCTACGCCAGTAGTGGGAAAGTAAACAATAAACCAAGTTGAAAAGAAGAAAAAAGGAACAAACAGAAGGGAAGAGTGAGCAAGTAATAGAAAATCGTACTAAAAAAGAGGAAGGAAAAAGGGACAGAGAGAAGAGGAGAGTACCTAAAGTGGGAAGAGTAGACAGGTGATAGGTAAACATAGTGTAACAAAAGAAGAAGAAATAAGGAACTCAGAGCAGAGAAAAGGTACCTAATCCCGTTCCAGACATGACTCCCTGCGTAAACGTCTGTGCCAGAACTGAATGCTGGACCGTCCATAGACCCAGCAGGGTGCCAAGGTCATAGGTCATTATACCGAACAGCATCGTCGGTGGTTTACCGCATTTGGTGCTCACTGGAACCGGATATAGCATGCTTTATTATTATCATTATTATCATTAATATAATTATAATAATAATTATTATTATTATTATTATTATTATTATTATTATTATCATTATTATTATTATTATTATTATTATTATTATTATTATTATTATTATTATTATTATTATCATTATTATTACTATCATCATTATAAATGTATAGATTTTAAAATTTTTTTTTTTTTTTGCTTAGTCGGGGAGGGGGGGGGGGTACACCCCAAAAGTCCCGATTCGGCTGAAAAATATGGATTTTGATTTGTAGGTATATCTAATAAATAATAGTAAATAGCATTTATACTGCGCATTTCCATTTCCTAAAAGATGCTCAATGCGCATTACAACGAAAAAGACATCAAATCTTAAAAATTAGTCGGCAAGTGTGTACGTAAAACAAAGTATTATACATATAATATTATAAATGCAGATGTGTAAAATTTTATATTAGAAAAACAGTCCCGCAGTGAGGTTGAAAATATGTTCACTAAAAATATACAATGCAATAAAAATTCACGAACGGTCTCAATAAAGTTGAAACGTGAGTAACTAGAAACATTTATTAAAACATTAATTCTATACAGATAGAAAAACATTTCCGTTTTCTCTCTCTCTCTCTCACTCTCTCTCTCTCTCTCTCTCTCTCTCTCTCTCTTTCTCTCTCTCTCTCTCTCTCTCTCCCTCTCTCTCTATCTCTCTCTCTTTTTCTCTCTCTCTCATTCTCACACGCTATTTCTTCAGTCTCATAGTCTGGCATACACTTGCATATATATCACAGTACATCATTATGACAGGTATGCTTTTGTGAATAAAAAATGCTTCAGCTGATTTTTGAAAATGGAAATTGTTGGGGCAGATCTTATTTTATATGGGAGTTCGTTCCATACCTGGGGACCAAAGAACAAAAAGGAACGCTCGACGTAAGTTTTGTAATTTTGTTTTGGAGTTTTAAGAATTAGATTATCAGAGACTGATCTAAGGGCTCTAGGTGGATGATATAATTCCAGGAATGTTTTAAGATAAAACGGTGCACTACCATTTATACATTTAAAACAGAGAACGGCAGTTTTGTATTTGATCCTTTCTTTTATTGGCAGCCAGTGTAGTTCTTTCAGAATTGGTGTTACGTGCGCTGATTTCTTTTGTTTCATTATCAGTTTTGCTGCTTGATCTAGCTTCTTCATTCTTTTCTACAACTATTTCATAGCCTAAGAACTCGCTAAAGCCTTATTTCTTTCCATACCGGCATGTGTTTCGCCACCATTTCTTCTTAAAGTAAATCCTGTTATGTTCTTTATCGCTCTTTTTCTCAAAATGTGGTTTTTCTATATACTTTTTGAATAACTTCACCATTATAATGTATTCAATAGTCTTGAAATTTTCACTGAATGAAAAGAAGATGTGGCGATGTCTGGAGTGTGGATTTTCACGGATTTTTTGCAAACTTGAAAACTACCTCTCGAAAAAATTCATTAAAAATCTTTAATAGATCTAATGTTTGTTAACATGTATGCTAAAAAAGCAATATATTTCCTTTAAAAATAGTGCTTTATTCATTACATAAGACATGTCAATAAAATCCAATATGACGCCGAACTCATGATTGCGGATTTTAAGACTCCTTACTAGATCTATGTTTGTTATATGTGTGGAATTTGGCAAACCTGACCAACTAATAAGCGAGATATCCTTCGGATGAAGCTCCCCCCCCCCCCCCCCCCCCCATTCCCTTTAAACATTTTACTTTTATTTAAAATCACATTTCTGTGTGGGTTCAATCGGAAAACGTTGAAGGCACACAATATGTACAATTTTAGTTTCCAAGGACTCTCAAGCTATGGAAGTCACCAAACTTTAGTGGCCATTTTATCGCTAATTATAATTTAAAAACCAGACGACCTCCTTCAATAATCAAAATCTCGACTACTATTCAAGATAGAAGGCTACTATTTTCGTCCAAAGCAAGACAAATGATTAAGCTTTGGGGCGATACAAAAAACTCCATGTCCAATAAATGACGAGCATCTGTCGTGACACAAATGAAGTTTTGTGTTTTATCCGACTTTGGCTGATTTATTAAAAACTTGAATATTTATCAAAAGTATTGATTGGTTGCTTGTCTTCATGGGTTAGAAAATCACTTCCCCTTTTAAATAAAGTTTTTGGGTTGTTGTTTCTGTTGTTATTTTTTCTAAGTGTATTAAGACCCTGGTAACTGCATACGGTCATATGAGCTCGCGGGACACTTTAAACATTTTCACTTGGGTAGGAATTAATTTTGAACTTTGCCAGGGTGGCGTGCGAAGCCCACTCTTATCTTATCGTGCGCAACTTGCACACGGTCCTCCTAGATTTTTCACCTTTTTCCGAGAACGTTAGGTGCTAGTTCTTACCTACCCTAAGATCAAGGGTGTGGCTGAAAGACAGAATTAAGAAGGAACCTAGGAGTAGCAGAAGAAAGGCTGCAGAAAGAGCCAGGAGACCAGAGGAGGGGGCAAAGGAGGTGAGGAGTTGAGGGGGTGAGTGCACAAACTGGAGACGAAAGCAAACGACAGAAAGTGGTTAGAAGGCGGGAAAGGAGGTGAAAGATGAACATTTTAAAGAAGAAAACTTCCATCGCTTTAAGGGTTCGAAAACGTGACCTATTAGGTGAGAGGCTAACACTGTAACCTCTAGAGGACGACGGGCTCAGTTGATGTTTTCGAATTCTCTTTGCACTAGTGTCCTGTGCGTGTGTGTGTGTATGTGCATGTGTGTGTGTGTGTGTGTGTGTGCGTGTGTGTGTGTGTGTGTGTGTGTGTGTGTGTGTGTGTGTGTGTGTGTGAGTGCTTGCTTTGTTGGCTGATAGGGTTAAAGTAAAGTTGTTCCCGCATCCGATCTGGACATTGGGGATTGGCTTGTTAGTGAGACAACTTCCCGGGCCTTCGACATATTGTGGTAGGGTGGCCAGTTCCTTTCCACTCCGCCTTTACTTCCCCAACTCGAAGTCAGGTACCTATTACCGCCGGGTGGGCAGGAGGGGGCGAAAAAAATCCGTGTCCGAACCGATGCTCGAACCCGGACGTTGCGCTTCGGAGACGAGCTCACCAACCCCTCTGCCACCGCACCCGCTGAAAGGGTAACAAACAATAATTCAAGCGTATTAATTTTTACAGTCCTAATATTACCTAGCCTTCAAAGATTAAACAGTTTTAAAGCTGAATTATTCATTGGTTTGAATTTGTTGAAATTGGTGCAAATCCAGGTTTTGTAGTCATTATACGTGTTTGGTAGCTCTGTCTACCTGTCTGTCGGTCTGTCTGTCTGTCTGTCTGTCTATCTGTCTGTCTGTCTGTCTGTCTATCTATCTGTCTGTCTGTCTGTCCGTCTATCTATCTATCTATCTATCTATCTATCTATCTATCTATCTATCTATCTTATTTCTATCTATCTATCTATCTATCTATCTATCTATCTATCTATCTATCTATCTATCTATCTATCTATCTATCACTGCTAAGAAATAACTTGGTCACCTTTCTTGGAGAGAGTCACGCCCACACAGAAAAACACCATCCAGACACTGAGCACTATGGGTGCGTAATGGCTGACGTCCTCTGAGACCCGAATTCGTAGATAAGACGCTGTGTAGGTCAGGAGATTCCCGTAGTATATCTGTGGAAACCGGGGATGTCAGCGTTTTTGTTTTATTGTTTTTGTAAGAAATGTTTTGTTGGCACTTGAAACAAAATAAGTCAAAAAAGTGTCAACGATTAGAGTTGATACATGAGAGTAACACACATACACAAACAAGGAGGAGAGATAAGTACGACAAGTTTGTCATAGAAAAGAAGAACCAAACCCTACCAGAGCACCTGCCAACCACCTACGACATCAATCTGAGTTTGAGGAAAGACTCATATTTTGAGTACCTAGACCATTGACTCTGACTGAATTCCGTTTCGCTATGGCGCGCACCAGTTGACTCAGTTTGGAGCCAAATGAAGGGCAAAGACAGTAGCGAGAAAGTTGTGTGCCCATCAGTTGAACACCTGCAGTGCCCACGAGTCGCAGACAAATTGTAATTATTAATTCGTTTTTGTATATTAAGCAAAATGGGACAGTCAAGGCCTATAACTTCTCTTCATCTTTTGATCTTTAAAGGGGGGGGGGGGGGCTACACCCCCAAAATCAAAATTCGGCTCTAAATCATGGAATTTGAGTTGTAGGCATTTTTAGCTTCCTCAGCCTCTCCTACAACTATTTCATAGCATAAGAACACCCAAAAACCGTATTTTTTCCCATACCAGGCATGTTTGTAACCGCCATTTCCTTATAAAGTAAGTATTTTATTTTTCTTAATCGGCCGTTTTTTCAAAATGCGACTTTTCTCTATACTTTTTTGAAAACTCCACTATTTTTCATCCGATCTTCATGAAATTTTCACAGAATGAAAAGAAGAGTTAATACTAAAAATGTGTTTGTTGAATTTTTGATATATGAAATAGATTTTTGTTGGTGGTGTCTGGAGTGTGGATTTTCACGGATTTTTCGAAAACTTGAATGCTACCTCAGGAAAAAACTCATAAAAAATTTTCTAATGCGATTAGGAAAAAAACAACAGACAAATTTTATATCTAATGTTTGTGAACACGAATGAAAAAAACCCAATCAATTTCCATGAGCGATAAGTGCGGTATTCATTACGTAAGACATGTCAATAAAATCCAATATGGCGGCGTATCCATGGAAACGAAACTTTTTTCTCAAATTTGATTACGGATTTTAAGACTCCTTACTATGATTGTTACATGTGTGAAATGTGGTAAAATTCGGTCCAGTAATAAGCGAGATAGCCTCCAGGTGTAGCCCCCCCCCCCCCTTAAGGTTTTCATCAGCTATTGTTACCTCCCGAGGCGTTTATGGATGAATGTGGCATTGCTTGTATGGGTAGGTTTGTCGAATTATAAATGGACAGGAAATCCTTGAAAGGGTAAATAGATAGATAGATAGATAGATAGATAGATAGATAGATAGATAGATAGATAGATAGATAGATAGATAGATAGATAAATAGATAGATCGATAGATGGATGGATGGATGGAAAGGTGGGTGGGTGGGTGTGTGGATGGATGAATGAGTGGAAGGATGGATGAATGAATGGATGGATTTATGAAATGGATTGACGGAAGGATGGAAGGATGGATGGAGGGATGGACAGACGGGGGGATGGAGGTATAGATGTATGGATGGTTGAATATAGATAGATAGATAGATAGATAGATAGATAGATAGATAGATAGATAGATAGATAGATAGATAGATAGATAGATAGATAGATAGGCAGACACTCACATTCAGGTGGGTTTGTATAACATTGACATTAAACTTTGGTTTTTAAAAACCTCATAGAAAGATAAATCCAAAGAGAGTATGAACAACAACAATGAAATAACATTCCAGAATGAAGCTATGACACTCAATAATACAGGATGATTTTTAAATATGAACCATTTCATCTCGCAGTATTTCAATTAAGAAAAGGAGTATAAGACACCCGTATTGTACCCCATACAATGGCAGGAAGAGGAGTAGAGTAGATCTAAGAACTTGATTTATTTTCTTTGAGACATAAAAAGAGTGAAACTTTTCTTATATAAGTGTAAAGAGAAAAAATTATAAGATGGAAAGTGGCAGCCATTTTGTTTTTTTTAGAAAAGAACAGGGAGTTCTGTATTGCCTCAGGGTCTCGATGGTTTGCCAAGTATGATAAACAAGGGAAATAACTAAATAATCCAAATTGAACAAGTGTGACTATCCACTTTTGTTCCCTGTCTAACAAGTGTTCAGTGTGGCCACCCGTCGCAGCACGTGCCACATCATCGCGATAACAAATTCATCCCAGGTGCGCCTCAGCATTGCACGCCCCACTGAGTTGATTACTGCTATTCGATGTTTAAGTGCATGGAGGTTAGTGTGGAACGATGGAACATAAAACGCAACCTTTTACATTTCCCCACAAATGAAAATCACACATGGTGCGGTCTGGAGATTTGGCAGGCCGAGCACAGAGAGCAAGGATTTGGACCCCTTTCGAACCAATCTGTCGTTGGGGTAATTTTTTATTTTTTTTAAAAGCCCTCGAAACCGTTAAAATCTGTTTGCAACGACATGAAAAGCCAGATTCGGGGCATATTGAGATGTTTGTCCTATACTGGTATTTCCTTCAAAGGAAGAACAACGCGACGATAAAGTTAGTTAACTCGTCTTTCAAAGAGACACTCACTCATTCTATTCCGATGCTTGAGAACTGAAACAATTCGTCATAAAATCGGTTCATGCTTTTATTAATCACGCTTTGTAATCATACAGCCGTCTAAGATTAAGTATTTGCAAGAATTTTATAGAATTTTGCAACACAAATTGGTTGAAAATGTACCTCAGATTAGAGGAGTTAGTAGGAAGTAACACAAAGAAGAGACGTAGGAGAAATGAGGACGATAGCTGTTTAATTCTAATCGGATAATAATAATAATAATAATAATAATAATAATAATAGATAGCATTTTTATAGCGCATATCCCCGCTCAACAGCAGGCTCTATGCGCTTTACACTATATTATTACCCCAGCAGACCATAGAACACTCCGAAACATTCTCAGCTTCCCGGGAAGCATACAGTGCAAGCAGCCGATGAAGCGCTCAAACACTAACAAACTGACAAGATCTTTCGCTGTCTATAGCCGGGTACCCATTCCCACCTGGGTGAAGTGAGGAAAATTCGTGTAAAGTGCCTTTCCCAAGGACACAACGTCGGGTCCCTGACGGGATTCGAACCCACGACCTTACGGTTGCGAGTCCGAGAGCCTAACCACTAGACCACCGACGCCACGAATAAGAAATACCCGCCAGCTACTCTCACACTACCACCAACATTCGAATAACGCCACCAAACAGAACCAATAGAACCAAACCAACTCATTTTCACTGCAAAACAGCAACTGCAGCAGTAGCAGCAGCAGCAGCAAAAACAACAACAACAATAACAACAACAACAACAACAACAACAACAACAACAGTAACAACGACAACAACAACGACGACGACAACACAACATGCGCCCTAATGGCAGTCAAAGAATTTACTCACAGCAACACCGCCTGGTAAGTTTATCAAGAACAGGCCAATGTACGTCATCCATCTCTGAACTTCTGGTTTCTGGAGAGTTTTACACCACCGACTCAAATTGGCAGTCATTATGAGGTTTTGCAATCTAGTCCCTGCTTTCTTTGTCCGATTCCTGTTCTTCTTCTTGTTTTTTGTTGTTGTTTTTTTTTGGTCGTGTTCCTCTTGTTCTTTTTCTTCCGTGGTGCTTTATGTGTCTCCGCAAGAGACCGTATAAAAGTATTCCCTAACTCAAATCGTTTTGCTCGCGTTTCCACTCTAGTACTTGTTAATATTGTTGTTACAACTCTTGTTGCTACTGTTTTTGTTACTGTTGCTGCTGCTGCTGCTGATGATGATGATGACAATGATGATGGTGATTATGATGATGATGATTCTGATTTGTTCTTCTCTTGTATTGCCAACTCTTTATGTTTTTGTTTTACTAAATCTACTTTTACAGGCCAGGTGATTCAAAGAACAATTAATATACTTTATCTCAGCGAAATACAAACAAATGCATCCCAATCATCTGAACACAATGGTTGTCGAAAATGTCCTGCTGGTAAAGTCCCCAACAGTCCCGTGTGAGTTACTGACGAGGACCGAACACTTCACAAATAACTGTGGCTACTTGTCGCTCTCAAGGTGTGGTGAAAAACAAGTTTAGAGTGAACTTCTGTATAGCTGGGGATGGAAAGAAAAATTGTAATTTGGATGGCTAGGAATGCAATTGCACATTTTAAAAAGAAAAAAAAGAAAAAGAGGAAATAATGGATGAAAGGAAATATTTATTTTGTCGTCTCTTGCGAGGACTCACACGGCTTGGCAACGAACCACTTGACTCGCGGAGTTTCCTCATTTACTCAACGCCTTCCCCTACACATGTGTGTCACGACGCGGTGGAATCAGGCGCTCGTCACTTTTGGGGCATATGGATTTATTTGTATAGCCTGGTGGACATCAACGATTTTGAGCCAAAAACAAAAATTTGACAAAAATTGCTAAACTAGAGGAAAATGCCTGGGGGGGTTTTTATTTCATTATTTTGACGGGCGCCTAATTTCACCATTCTCCCCCCCCCCCTTTCTGTCTCTGTCTCTGTCTCTCTCTCTGTCTCTCTGTCTGTCTCTCTCTGTCTGTCTCTCTCTGTCTCTCTCTCTCTCTCTCTCTCTCAAGCTCACACACACAATATATATGTATATATATATATATACATATATATATATATATATATATATATATATATATATATATATATATATATATAAAGAGAGAGAGAGAAAGAAAGAGAGAGAGAGAGAGAGAGAGAGAGAGAGAGAGAAAGAGAGAGAGAGGAGGGGAACAAACAAAACAACTATTTCACAGAGCCACATTTTTTAAAAAGCAACCTCCAAGTAACATACTGACCTGTTGAGCATAAGTCGTGGGAATAGCTAGTCTACGTGTGCGTGATTTTTTTAGTTGATCTCTTCCGTCTATATGAATGAGCTTGTGTTGCAAGTACCTATACGTTACACCACCACCTGAGATGAATTCGACCCCGGTCAAAAATAGGTTACCTGTCGGGGAAGCTGATCATGAACTCGCCCCATGTCGGTATTGATATGGCTAAATTAGGCAGTGGCAGAGACATTGAATACTCGTTACTACAACAGGTTTGTTTGTGGCCTGCGGCCTACGGACTGCGGGCAGTGAGAGAGAGAGAGAGAGGGGGGAGACAGAGAGAGAGATGGGGGGGAGACAAACAGACAGAGAGAGAGAGAGAGAGAGAGAGAGAGAGAGAGAGAGAGAGAGAGAGAGAAAGAGTTGTTGTTTAACATCGCTTAGAGGAGACAGGGACAGTTTTACCCTACGGGTCCACTGAGACGGACACGGCCCGATCTTTTCTCGGGAGGAAGAAAAATCGGGTCGTTTCCGTCTTGTGTGTCCACAAGTTCGGACAAGGCACGTCTAGTCTGTGGGCCTACTGCCCGTCTTATTGCGCACGCTGTTTCCCAAGGCTCTGTCCTTAGTACAAGACTATAAATTTTCGAGGTCAATGAACCCAAGGCGGGAATGAGAAATGAACGTGTTTTTTAAAAGGAAATTGGTAAAACTGTCAATATGCATTTAAACCAGGTGGTTTGCGTGCAGACTTTGATAATTTTGAGGCCCTGATTACGAATATGATGTTAGAATTTTAATCTGAACTCAAAACTAGATTTTTTTTTAGCTCCCACGGGCGTTTGACTCACAAGTCATGACCCGGCCCGGCTAAAATTGAGCAGGCGGCTTTCCAACCAACACGTCGGTGAGGGGGTGGGGGCAGAGAGAGGAGACAAAGACAGACGACAGAACATTGCTAGAGAACAAGAAAGGAGGGGAAAGGAGACAATCTTAGAGAAGTAAATATTTTGGTCGTTACCCGGGACCTTTGAATGAGAGGCCAACACCTTAACCTGTAAGCCACGAGAGCCCCTTGACCTTCACCAATCGTAGGCATTGGCCTACGTCATGGAGAAGTTTGGTTTCGTTGGTGTGTATATTTGTTTGGTTATAGAGAAAACTCTCCTTGTCTTCTAAAGAAACTGAACAAGCGTCCAAAAACTTAACTTCGATTTTCTCATAACAGCATTTTTCGGGATAGCCCCCAAGTGCTTAAGAGAAGACCCGGGTCAGCGAGCCTAGAGAATACTCTAAATGACCGAAAAGGGTGTTTGAAATGTGCATATTGAACTAAATATCCTTTTAGAAATTCCAGTTTGTTTTTGTTTTTCTCAAAATCTGCTTTTTGACATATTTAGTGACCTCCTTGGTGCAAGAAATTTACAAAACCTATTGAAGCTAGAAGCTTCATATTTGGCATACAAGTGCTTTAAGGTCTATTCTGGACATCTACGTGGGGAGATTGGGAAATATTGGTCAACTGTGGAAATATTCAAAATTTTTGTAACATATACCCCAAAGTTTCGTCTACTGACTCTCGAGGGTCCATTGACTTTGGGCTCACATTTTTCATTTTTTAAAATAGGTCAAAATCCTTACATAGATCTAGATCCACAGTCCATATAGGTTTGCACTTGTGTGCCAAATCTCAGACTGTATTTTCAATATTTTTCATGAAATTCTTCTGCACTAAGAAACTGGTTTGAAAATCCAAGATGGCCGCCACAGAGACCCATTTTTTCAGGAAAATATCAACAAATTCACCCTAAGTACATACTATTTACCAGTGAACATCTTGCACAATTGCTTGTAAGTGAATAAAAGTCTTTCGTTTGGAAATTTTTTCCGGGCGTGTACTTTGCCACTTAAAAGCGACCAATTGTGTTTTGGGGGGAAATAATGAAAACTGGGATTATTAGATATTATATTTTCCTGGATAATTCCTGAACTATGTCTAAAAACGTATGAACGCGTTTCTGTACCCTATAGTGGTATCTGAAGGGATTTTAGAGCAGAGGGTAGGGACTTTGTAAAAGAAAATAATTACCTCTTTTTGTCTCAAAAAGCATGTTTTACGCCGCTTTTATGCTTCAGTTTTAGCAGGAAACATCCATTCTATGTCTGCTGTGTTACTTTTTTCAAGTAGTTGCCATGCTTTGGTTTGAAATATGTTTTGAAGGTTTTTACTGGAAAGAGAATTATTTTGGCCTTTTCTGATCTTTATCGGCCGTTTTCTCATAACGCTATTTTCACGCACATCATCCCATTTTTCTGCTTTGCTTCTTATTCAACGTTAATGTAACTTTCACAGAATGTTAACGACAACTATGCAGTTCTAAAAGGTTGTCTGAGAAATTTTCGATTGCATTTGTAGTTTTTGATAAATTACCTCCGAAATCCTGATTTTTCGGGAGGTTTTTTCACATTTATGCAATGCTAGCTGAGCCCCCTTTCGATGAAAGGAATTATCGGTGCATTAACTTCAACTGAAAGTCATTGACCTACTATATTTACACTCTACTGGAATGGAGCAATAAATCTTGAGAGATGCAAAATAGATCTAGAATCTCTCAAAACAAAATGCGCCTAGTAAAATATCACTTCCGCCCCGGATTTTCTAAAATTACAGACAGAAGCGTCGGCCTACAGAAGCGATCGGCGAAACAAAGAAATTTAGCTTTTTGCAGCAAAACTGTTTCAAAACTGAAAAAAACGAAGGGCGTCATGATCTGGAGAATATTTCAAAGAATCTTTTAGCGAAAACCGCATGTCGATCGATGCAGCCATTAAAAAGCCTTTTGAATAGCAAAATTCGGTCACCACAAACAGATAATAGAAGCCGATTTTAAGTGCCATAAAATGAAAACTAAAGTATATATCAAAATTTCCTCAGACCAATTTTTAGATCTGTACTTTTCCTACGTACGTGCCAATTTAAAAGTATATTTTAAAAAACAATAAGTGAATAAACTGGGATCAAAATGGGTATATAAATTCCAATATGGCCGCTGTTTCCATGACAACCGAATCAGATTTTCTTTTTTAACAATAGATTTTAAATTCCAAATAATACATAATTTTCTGTGTGTCTGATGTTTACCCGAACATAACACAGAGACAATAATGAAATATGCGAAAAACAATACATATTTTGAATAAATTAGCAAATAATTTTCTTATTTATTTTGAAATGTGTCGCCAGATTGCCTGTGTGTCTGTTGAGTAAATAGCAAATATGAGCTCTCTAGGGTTTGTAATAGCTGAGATAGCCTTCAGTTGCCCTACCACCACTTAAGTTGGACGAAGAAATTTACTCTCATACCACTCACAATGTCATTATTTGTCTAGTGATTTTGTAAATAATGTGATGTCGACTAGTGACAACGTGCTAGACTAACTACGAAACTATAACCATCGTTGCAATATCAAATGACTGGACAGCAAACTACGTGAATTTAAATCTCTGCTGTGCTTCTCTTTATCTAAGACATAAACTTACCACAGAGAACATTCAAAGAGGCTTCTCAGCGTTTGCAGGTAAGCTAGAATGACGGTTTATGTTTCGCTTTCACAACACCATTTTCATGTCTAGACGTCCAACAGCATTAATGATGCTGAGAAATTCGTTTTTTTCGGTCAACTACCTCGTAATACTGCGGATAGACACATTGGCGCGGACGTAAAGCGGCATCCATAGCAAGGTAACAGTGTCTGGCGACACATTGCAAAATAAATTAGAAAATTACCTGCTAATTTATTCAATATATGCACGAGATAAAAATTGTTTTTCGCATATTTCATTATTGTCTCTGTGTTATGTTCGGGTAAATACCGACTTTGAATGGATTTAGCTGATGCGCGTGGGAAACGTTATGGTATTATATTATGCACAAAGAGAATTGTTATTTGCTTCTTTTTTTTAATCAACATTTATAAGGATTTATTTCAAGGTTACCCAAATAATATATTGTTATAAAATCTCTACAAACAGGTCCATGTATTTGTTCTTTACAGGTTATGAAGTCTACCCGAAACCCAGAAAAACATACTTAGGTGGTATACTGATTTTTTAAACAAGGGGATTGAAAAAAAAAGAATCAGTGATTATCCCAAATTCTCGAAATACTGAATGCTGTTAGACGGTCAACAGATGCCATGGTGGAATTAGAGCTTTTAAAAAATATATGTTCAAAATATTGCATTACGGTTTACAATTGAAAGCAGACTATAATATGTTAATGCTTTAAACCATAAAATGACCCGCTGTTCTATAAAAAAAATGTCATTTCATGATGGAGTAATTTTTTACACTAACTGATACTTAATGCTGCCTGTGTGTCTGTTGTGTAACGGTGACGCGCTTCGGTGTTGCATGCAGGAGGTCCCTGCTCGATCCCCTAGTGGAGACACAATTTATATCGAATACTACACTGCGTATCAAGGTCTTTTTTGCTGAGATGTTGTATCCCTCTCAGCATGGGTTGACTGAATCTGAAGCTCGCCTCCTAAATAATCTGTTTTTGTCCGATCGGGGCATAGAAACACCTACATTTACATTGTTTTACATTTAAACTCAAAAAAAGTTTTAAAATATTTGTGTCTCACCGTATGATAAATGAGCATTGTTTTCTCTATGCCTTTGTTAATGAATTGGTGGGTTTTCAGGTAAATTGCAGATTTCATTTTACAAGAACCACGCTTACGTAAAGATAAACGAAATAAACACCTTTTTTTTTGTCTTGTAAACGACAATGTACACAATCACAAATTATAGCATATGGGCGAGAATTCTTTAGATCATGTGATAATTACAATCGTGTTTATTTACATGCATATCATTGACTTTCCGAAAGGGGGACTTCTACAGGTCCGCTAATTTCTGATTGCTGCTTGTGAATCATTTCGTTGTAATTTTAAAGAAAATTTCAATTTTGACTGAATTAGAACATTCATAAAATTATGTGTATCCTTTCAGAGATTTCGAGAATTGGTGAAGATTATTGCTGTCTTTTTTTAAAGTGTTTTGTTGTCACAGTCGGGAAAGAGGATAGGACGGGGGACGGAAAATTGCGCAAGTTTTATCATGTTATGCAACGGTTAATGCAATAAGCCACCTTCCTATGGATAGTAAATGGCGCAGGTTTTTGAGTGTGGTATCGATTCTGAGGTCGAATCGGCACTGCAACCTGGACTATGATTAAGTGTTCACTGAAAACAGTTCAAGTAGTAGACTTACTACCAGGTTGGGTTGGTTGGGGGGGGGGGGTACAATATAGAGCTGAAAATAGTCCAGTGAGTTTGTCTCAGCAGAACAATAAAATAAGGAAATATATTACCGGCCCTGTATAAATAGGTGTATAAGCCCAAAGTAATTTAGTCGTGCCAGAGAAGAAACTAAAAATGGAGTTTTTCATGACAGAAAGAACGAAAAGGGCTCCAACACAGAGGCTTTCACTCTACAGACTGGCAGAAGTTGTCAAGAAAACTACGCGGTGGAAAAGCACAAAAAAAGATTGTACTGCCACTATCACAACAGTCTTGATAATTGGCAAAAGGAAGCGGTCAACTACTTCAACTTATAAGTTTATATATAAATAGAATTTCGAGTCAATACTGAGCCGAATACCTAAGAAATATTCGAGTCCAAAAATCCCTGCCCAATTTTCCAAAAGGTTTGGGAAAATTCCTTTGAACTTTTGGACAATAGGATTAAAAACCTGCGCAATTTTTCGCCGCCCGACAGGAAGAGTCAGTGAGTACTGGAGAAAACGGCCCAATTTTCGCTGGTCACATGAAGCAATCCTTCAGCTCGACCCGTTGTAAACCCAGCGCAGATACACGCACTGACTGTTCTGTGGAATGTTGTTGTTGAGTAAAGAGCTACACAACGACAATAATGATCATTTTAGTGCTGGGTATAATAATAATAATAGATAGCATTTGTATAGCGCATATCCCCGCTCAACAGCAGGCTCTATGCGCTTTACACTATATTATACATAGACAGACAGAGAGAACGTTAGAAAGAAAGTAAAGAAGTAGGGCCTACCAGGGGCGCCACTCGCACTCCGTGGAATGTGCAGACTTGTAGTCCTTGTGTTGCACTCTGGTCGACAATTGACCACACATACTATTGTATTTTCTTTCAATACCACGTCTGTTTGAAAAAGAGTGTCATGTTCATCCTGACTTGGTAGGACAGAACAAATTACAACACCAAAATGTTCCTGGTAGTATGTTCGCTCATGACTGTATCAGTTTTTGGGGAAATGGGTAACCGTGTTAAGTAATTCGTACTTTGGTCAACACCAGAAGTTTCCCCTTATGTTCAAACAATTAACAGAGAAATTTAATACCACAAGTTAAGCCTTATGCAATAACAATGAACAGTGAAGTTTAATACCACAAGTTAAGCCTTATGTAAAAACAATGAACAGTGAAGTTTAATACCACAAGTTAAGCCTTATATACAAACAATGAACAGTGAGATGCTCAACACAATTTGCCATTCCGCGAATTTCGGTCATGACATACGTTTTCCATGCGCCGAGAGCCGCGTTATTTCGTTTAATTTCTGCTGCCTTATTTTTATAACAGACGTTCCTACACAGGTACACATGACTGAACAAATTGAAAAGTCTAGGAACAGCCTAGTAGACTCGAAGTTGAGGACAAAATGCGAGATTGACGACGCCACGGGGAACATAAAATTACCCAAAAATATAAATAAATCGGGCTGATACATGTATACGTCATAAATCAATTGTTGTCATTTCTGCAAAATCTGCGTTTATATTCTGACATAAAGCTAAATACACTTCCAGGAATTATGTCTTTTTTTTACATACATTTGGAGCTGATTCAGTCAATTTTCACTGTCGTTTTCTGTCGAAATGTTGAGATAAAATGGCAAACAAAGCATTTTTTCTGCAAACAGATTTCATTTACTCAATCAGATATATTGATCAACTCATAATTTTATCTGGCTCGTTATTTTTCGAAAACTTTATCACTCGCACCTAGAAACAAATGATATACAAGATAATAATGATAACAAAAAATTAGAACCAGATACTGGACTCACCACTTTTCTGTGAGCCATAACCTCACCAACCAAGGTAGTTTCTGTCTCTCTATCGCAGGCGGAAAAAAATAACAAACAAAAAAACAACTGACACCCTCGGCCGAGAACACGAACACTCGATAAACTGGCGTGGGAATGAACAAGCGTGCGTCACTATCTCACCATCAGTCTATAACAGTCGTTCCTACACAGGTACACATGACTTCTTTTGAACATATTGAAAAGTCTTAGGAACGGCCAGTTGACTCGAAGTTGAGGATGTATTGATCTACTCATTATTTTGTCAGGCTGGTTATTTTTCGAAAACTTTATCACTAGCAGCTAGAAACAAATGATATATGAGATAATAATGATAAAAAAAATTTAATATTTTTTTCTTTGTCTTTCTAAACACTGGCATAGTGGCATTCGGCAGTTCTTTAGACGTTAAAAGTTTATACGGTACTTAACTATTGAAAATATTTTCAGTATAAAATAGCGAGGGTGTGGTGGTTGGGACGGAATATGAGCTATAAAAGTCCTCTCAGCACTCCCCCATCCCCCACCCCTCACCCATATCATCTCCATTCCTACCTACACCACTTGCACAGTATAGACTGTGCCTTATTCCTTTTTTCATCGGGATTCATTTGGTAGTAAGCGTGCAATTAAATGAAAACAGTAGCTAAGCAAAATGTTGAAAAGTTAGGTGAATTGTTCGATGTTGACAAAGTTGTTGAAATCTTACATAAATGAGTTTTTCTTAAATCTAGACCATGGCTATTGTTTATAAATAAGCATGAGTCCGAGAGTTGCCCGTTTGGGGATTTCTGTGTGATTTTATCTTGTTTCTTTTCTCTGTCTTTCTAAACACTGGCATAGTGGCATTCGGCTGTTCTTTAGACGTTAAAAGTTCATGCACCACGTAACTATTGAAAATATTTTCAGTATAAAAATTCAAACAATACTGAGGGTGTGGCGGTTGGGACGGAATGTAAGCTATAAAAGCCACAGCTTGTTCACCTTCGTCTGTCTGCATTAAAAAAATTCAAACTCATTTATTAACATACCTTATCCCACAAAATTTTGCATGACGTTTCGACAGACAAGCAACCGAACATTTCTTTTTAAATATTGATCCAGTAATAAGCACATTTTTCTCTTAGGGCCCTATATCAAAAACCGTTCTTTGGATGCATACACAGGATCACAAAAATACAGAATTTCCAGTAACATAACCTCCAAATTTGCTCGTTTTGAGACAGCAACACCACCCTGACCCCATATTTCAGTGAACTCTTGAAGAGCTTGCCGGGGGCTCTCGTGGCTTAGAGGTCTCTCATTCAAAGGTCCGGGGTTCGAATCCGGGTAGCGACCGAAAAATTTTCTCCTCTAAAATTGTCTCCTTTCACCTCCTTTCCTGCTCTCTAGCAATGTTCTGTTGTCTGCTTTCATTTCCACTTTCTGCCCCCGCCCCCTCACCTCCTTTGCCCCCTCCTCTGGGCTCCTGACTCTTTCTGCAGCCTTTCTACTGCTACTCCTTAGCTCCTCCTTACTGCTGTCTTTCTGCCACACCCCTGATCTTCTGGTAGGAAAGATCTACACCTACCCTTCTCGGACAAGGGCGAAAAATCTCGGAGGGCCCGTGTGCAAGTTGCGCACTTTAAAGATCCCTTGGTGGTCTAAAATCGATAAGAGTAGGCTTCGGCCGCCACCCGGGCAAAATTCAAAATTTCCTACCAACTGAAAACATTAGGTGTGTCCCGCGCGCTCATATGACCTATGCAGTTGCGAGCGCCGTAAAACACTTTACAAAAACAAAAAAAGAAGAGCTTGCCCACTTTCTTCTGACGGCATTAAAAAAATTCTTGCTTATTTATTAATTAGTCGCTTTTAAGAATAAATGGGCTAACCCAGATTTCTGGTGTTTCCAGAAATCTTGACCTACACCAAAAATGGCCATTGCCCTATCTGTAGGACAAGTTTGGTTTCATTGGTGTGTATATTTGTTTGGTTTCAGAGAAAACTGTCCTTGTCTGTTATGTTCAGTTGTGTATTCGCCTCTGTCCCAAGGTTTGTGTCACTTCTCAATAACTCTCGTATCCAGCTTGTTCATTTTAAATTACTAGTCCTATCACCAGAAAGAAAATTTAGGTTGCAGGATTTCTCGATTATTCCAAAAATATTCCGACTCTGTTGATTGCCAGGTATCAGTTTGCAGCTAAGTTAATTATTGAGAATGAGATTAAGTACTTTTCCAGATGGAGTCTGTGATCGCACTAAATACCTTATTTTTATCACAATTTGGCCCGCATTTTGGCTCGGTGAATAACATATAACACGTAAGCTTTATATTATTTCAGATACGGGTTAATGCGTGTGTGTGGAAGGGGGTGGTTGAGATGAAGTAATAATCCAAAATGAAGGTGGACCATCATTAAGAATTAATTGTGTACTTTACTTTTTGTGTCACTGTCCTCAGTGACAACCCACGATTAAGACTTAAGACAAATGCATATTCATGACCTATTGTATCGCTTTTTGAACTGAGTGTCATTAAGTCAATGAAAATTGTAATAAATCGTAGTCGTGACATGTTACTGATCTCTCTCTCTCTCTCTCTCTCTCTCTCTCTCTCTCTCTCTCTCTCTCTCTCTCTCTCTCTCTCTCTCTCTCTCTCTCTCTCTCTCTCTCTCTCCCCCTCTCTCTCTCTCTCTCTCTCTTCTTTTTTTTTCTCTCCCTCTCTCTCTCTCTCTCTCCCTCCCTCTCTCTCTATTTCTTTCTCTCTCTTTCTCTCTCTTTCTCTATCTGTCTATCTATCTGTCTATCTATCTATCTATCTATCTATCTATCTATCTATCTATCTATCTATCTATCTATCTATCTATCTATCTATCTATCTATTATCTAGCTATCACTATCTATCTATCTATCTATCAATCTATCTATTTATCTATCTATCTATCTATCTATCTATCTATCTATCTATCTATCTATCTATCTATCTATCTATCTAT
Source organism: Aplysia californica (assembly GCF_000002075.1). NCBI lineage: Eukaryota > Metazoa > Mollusca > Gastropoda > Aplysiida > Aplysiidae > Aplysia > Aplysia californica. The sequence continues at coordinate 1,197,736 of NW_004797354.1, read as the reverse complement.
CTATCTATCTATCTATCTATCTATCTATCTATCTATCTATCTATATATATATATATATATATATATATATATATATATATATATATATATATATATATATATGTCTTTTCTTATTTTATCTTATCTATAGTTGGTAGAGATCCTTTTGAGCTCTCAAAACATTTAAAGCCACAGGACGCCCCATTTGGGAATAGGAACTCAATTTAGCGTGTATGATTTTGTACAAAGTGTCTAGACATAGTGAAAATGAGAGCTTGTTAATCTTGGGGCATACATTTATTGACATCATCTAACAGTGTGTTCATGTTTTTTGTGAGCAAAATACCCATCTAGATATATATTGAATAGATTCGGATGAAGAAAGTGGATAACTCCTGGTGTCAGAAATAAAATTAGCGAGAAAATGGCCGCCAAAGTTAATGACTTGCAAAGCTTGAGAGTCCTTGCAAACTGGCGTAAAACACTGTTACAGGTATACTAGATCTGTTAGTTGTGTGTAGCCTAGAGGATTTTTTTTTACTATTATAATTCGTATATTGCTCGTCCTTTGACCAACTGTCGATTCTACCTACGCTGGGTTATTGTTCCGTGAATGTTGCTGACTGTAGTGAAAATTTTAAGGACCATTAAAAATGAATAATATGAGAAAAACACTTCCCCTGAACAGTTACCTGCTGTGTTAATATAGTGTAAAGCGCATAGAGCTTGCTTTCGAGCGGGGTTATGCGCTATACAAATGCTATCTATTATTATTATTAATTCTAGTCTAAGTATAATAATATCTGAGATCACCAGTTGTGTTGCTGAACTAAGAAATGTAAATTATGAGGTGCAACGCTAGCTTAAAGAATCTTCTGCACCAAACAAAAGAATTTTGATTGGCAAACTTCTGCTCGGAACAGGGTCTGCCTATGGTGTGTTGAAATACTATGCAGAAATGATCAGGGGCTTATTGACAAATGATCCATCTCTTATATGAAGATGTCCGGTACTGTTTCGTTTGGTTTGTGTTTGTGTGTGTTTGAATCCCTGGTGAGAACACATGACGTTGATGAAAACTTACTTTCTTTTACTTTATTTTTTCATCCTTTGTTGCCGTTAAGCGTCGAAGGGAGATACAGTTTTCTATGGCAGGCCAGCTCCGCAGCTCTTCCAATTGTGATATTATGTTTTTTTCAGGGTTTCCTTGACACCATCGATCAACCTTTTGGGTGGTTTTCCTTTTCCTTTGTTGTTTGAGCGTAGCAGGTGGCCAAAACATTTGATTCTCTGTCTTTCTGTGTAATGCAGGAAGGACTCAGTGCCAATAGCTGCTCTTACTTCTTCATTTCTCTGCCTGTCTCGTCTTCTGATTTAATTTGGCATGCAGAGATTTTGCTTTTTTGAGTTTTACTTAATATCGAGGTATGGCACTGGTAGCATCATGTTAGTATAAATATTGAGCTGTCCTGGTTACCTTCGATGCTACCCTAAATTTTTTTCGGCTATTACAGAATGAGCATCGAAAATTTTGACAACCGTCTACCTTTGAGTAGGGACGATTGTTTCGCATACTTCTGTCCATACTTTTGCTTTTACGTCTCGATTACAATAGTGAACACCAGTCTTGTTGTACAAACATGGTTTACTTTCCACTGCACAAATAAAATGTTCTATCTAATTAGGACCAACACCCATTTTGATGACAATTCTAACACTTGACAATAACCTGTGTACTTTAGAAACACCAAGCGACAGCAGGTGAGAGAAAAAAGTTAAGAATCGAGATGCAGAAAATGAGGTTAACACAATAGTACAAGCGCCAAGACCTTGACAGCAGGCGTCATCAAATCTGGGGCTGTTTTGACCAAATTAATACGGTAGGCGACTGTACTTCTCTATAATCACAGACGATACTACTCCGGGAATAGGATAGTCCTGTCCCACCGATGTTGTAACAATTCACAACTGCTCCGGACTCTAAGCGACAAAAATGTCCTGCCCCAATAGGTCCGATACATCACACTTCAGTTCAAAGTTTTCAAACTCCAGACGGGACTGTCTCGGGACAGACTGTCGTAGTGCGGTAGGAGCCTTAGGCGTACATTTGAGTGTGGTGTTAACTTGTCAACGTTTTCATGTTTTAGGTGTTTTCTGTAATTCCTCTTTTTTTTACCCGCTTTAGGCTTACTTTGAAGAAAACATGGAACCTTAGTTTGCAGGGTCCTTTATGAATGGATTTTTAGACTCTGTTGGTCATCAAATTTTAGACCCTTATGCAAAGATCTGGGAACATTAAACAGAGCGATTTTATTTTATCTTGTTTTAACCGTTGTCAGATGAAAGCTATAACATCTGTCAAATGTATACTTTTTTATTGGCCGTTGACCTATATATAGCCCCACAGAGAGTGGAGACCCCCACATGTGCGTAATAGTCAACCAGGTTCTTTCAGAGGGTTCGAAAATAACATACGAAAAAATAAAAACAAAACTGCGAGAATAAAAAAGGAAAATGTATCTTTTTATTATACAACAGGGTTGAAGTTGTAATTGCCGTAAAACTCTAACCAAACTATCAAATCATAGAAACACCAGCGTTTGTAGCGAAAAGGTGAGACTTTTCTCCTTTCAAGGAAATAAGTTCGATTCCCACTGCATTGTTCCTCTCCGTCTTCTCTCAGGAGTGTACCTTTCAGGTGACGGATTGGTCTTTACATGCATGGCTGCAGCAGCTGGCATCCAATATGGTTTAAATTTTACCGGGTTTAGCTTGTCAGTTACAGTAAGTAAATCAGTATGGTTCAATGTTGGATCATTTCAATGCTATGAGAATTGCAACACTTTTGTCAATTCGTACTTTGTCGAGGTCATTTTTTAAGAGGGAAAGGGGGAGGGGAGGGGTGGTTGGCCAAAAAAAAAGAGATGGGAATGGGGATCAAAGAGAGCTGTTATTTTATTCATAGTATGCGTAACATAATTTGTTATACTATTGTGCATTGGTTTGTGACAAGTTACGCTACTACAATAAATCGGTTAGGTGTAAATGCAAAATGCTATTCTCCTTGCCCGTGTAGCACAGCAGGCATTTTGTTGAGTGTGTGGGTAGTCCTGAACTCCATTAAAAACGTAACACTTTGTTCGTAGAGTTGGTGCACGATTAAATAAACTGAAGATAGATGGAAAGAAGTGTTCATTGAAGTTTATTCATTTTTCAATCCATATAGACCATAATTTTATCAGTATTATCACATTTCATTCCATGGTCGTCATGCTTTCCGAGTTATAACGGGGGCTCTCGTGGCCTAGAGGTTAGGGTGTTGGCCTCTCATTCAAGGTCCCGGGTTCGAATCCGGGTAGCGACCGAAATATTTTCTTCTCTAAAATTGTCTCCTTTCACCTCCTGTCCTGTTCTCTAGCAATGTTCTGTTGTTTGCTTTCATTTCCACTTTCTGCCCCCACCCCTCACCTCCTTTGCCCCCTCCTCTGGGCTCCTGACTCTTTCTGCAGCCTTTCTACTGCTACTCATTGGCTCCTCCTTACTGCTGTTTTTCTGTCACACCCCTGATCTTCTGGTAGGAAAGATCTACATCTAGCCTTCTCGGACAAGGGCGAAAATCTCGGAGGGCCCGTGTGCAAGTTGCGCACGTTAAAGATCCCTTGGTAGTCTAAAATCGATAAGAGTAGGCTTCAGCCGCCAACAGGCAAAATATCAAGTGTGTCCCGCGCGCTCATATGACCTCATGCAGTTGCGAGCGCCGTAAAACACTTTACAAAAACAAAAACAAACGAGTTATAACTCCCTTTACACAATTGACAATGACAATCTTTATTCATCTCGTAGGGAGAAATATTTGTCTTTTTTCGATTACAATGGCTATGGATTTTACAAAGTTTAGGTGCACTCACGCATACACACAACAAGACAGGACATTAGTAAATACATGTCTCACGTGCTGAAACAACCCGCACCGTAAAACATTCTCTCTCTCTCTCTCTCTCTCTCTCTCTCTCTCTCTCTCTCTCTCTCTCTTTTCTCTCTCTTTCTTTTGTAGCATTGTGTTTTCAGTAACCTCACTGCAGTCGGTACGAATTAATTTCTATATCTGTCCGTTCTTGCTTTTTTTCGAAATATATCGTTTACTGCGGGTCAGTAATTGAAATTCCGTTGTCAGCTGATGGCTAAGGTCACTTAGCATTGTTACTACATTTTTGAAAACGTGTGTTTTGTGCAGATATTCAAAGTTACTTAGGTCTCTACCAATTGTTCTTTATGCCTTTCTGATCAACTTGTTTTTTTATGATGTGCTGTCTTCCCAAATTGCTACCTTAGCAAGAGATACCAAAATGTATCAAAGTTTCTATTGTGGGGGCGTAGAACCTGAAGGATGGATGGGTTCAGATTGAAGGACCTAAGTTTCCTCACAAAGTATGGCCTCTGATTTACCTTTTTATTAATATTGTTTACGTGATTTTGCCATATAAATTTGCTGTCGATTGCAAGATCAAGGTATTTGAACGAATCCATGATTTCAATTGTTTTTGTTCAATTACGAGGGGTGGGATTGTTGGTTTTTCTCTTTTAAAATAAAGTCTTTTCCTTTTTTTTTTAAGGTTCACTTTTAGATCGTTTGAATTGCACTATTGAAAAAATAAACACATTTCTTCAAAATACTAATTTTCACCAAGGTTTATTAAGCCAATACTAGCGGTGTCATCTGCGAACTTAATTAAGCATGTTGTTTTGTTTCAAATTTACATCTATGATCGTGGGTATATATTGTATTAAAAAATGGTGACAAAACACACAGCTGGGGATCGCTGATAAGCACAAATTGAAAAATAACAAAAGTCTATGTCCCTTGGTGACTTGTATTCCCCCTCCCCTCCCCGTTAGGACGTATTAAGACAAAAATTTGTTTTCACACGGATGCTATAACGTTTTCAGAGTTTCGTTCAGAATTCTGTTCCACTCTTGCTTCAGTGCGACCTTTTACTGCTACAGTTTCGCAAAAGGGTTATCTTTTGCAGTTCAGGTCGTTCCTGATGTAACCTGTAAGAGACATGACCGGTAAGAACGCTGGTCATTCCATGACATTCATGCTTAGATTTTCCTGAAATTGTTTTTTACACTGGCCGGGTGTAGTCTTGTCGAAACAGCAAGAGGCTTTGATACGCCTGAAAGGTCGGAACATTGACGACTTGTGATTCGTTTATGCTGTTTCGTTCAGTGAGTAAAGACGGATTGTTTGATAGAAGTCCAACATAGACCTTCTTGGTGTGATTCCTAAACTTAGTAGACGACCCCTCACAGTGGTAGAAAAAAACATTTCTACGTACTTCTTGCAAGCCCCGGGTAGTTATTGTTGAAGAAGGAAACGATTCTATAGATGTGTTTGTCTTGAGCAGGGTTAGGGACTTGATGCTGTCCTGTTCTCTGTCTATCCCCACGGCATTCACAGAGCGCTAAAATCCTTGAATTATTCGATAAACAGAACAAACCCTGCAATTTAGACGCCTTGCTGCTTCTCAGATAGATCTCATTCCGCCTTCAACTACGCCGAGACAAACATTACGATCAGCTTAGCTAAGTTGAACATCGCGCTATGAATTTTTTTTAAAAAGAAGAAATTGATGGTTAAAAAGCCAGAAGTTTCATTAGAAAAAGATCCACGTGTCATTTTCTCTTTGAAAAAATGTTTTCTTGATTAGTAATTCAACGCTAGTGGGAAAAAATGCTAAAGCATAGTTTAATGTTTTGTAGGGAAGAAGCTCTTGGAAAAAACGTTAGTGCATGGGTGTGTAAACTTAAGGGGGGGGGGGGGGGGGGGAGGCTACACCCCCATAATAAAAATTCGGCCCGAAATCATGGAATTTGCGTTGTAGGCATGTTTAGCTTCCTCAGCCTCTCCTACTACTATTTCATGGCATAAAATCCCCTAAAAACCGTATGTTTTCCCATACCGGGCATGTTTGTAACCGCCATTTCCTCATAAAGTCAGTATTTTATTTTTCTTTAACGGCCGTTTTCTCAAAATGCGACTTTTCTCTATACTTTTTTGAACAACTCCACCGTTTTTCATCTAATTTTCATGAAATTTTCACAGAGCGAAGAGAAGAGGTAATACTAAAAATGCGTCTGTTGAATTTTTGATATATGGAATAGATTTTTGTTGGTGGTGTCTGGAGTGTGGATTTTCACGGATTTTTCGCAAACTTGAATGCCACCTCAGGAAAAACTTCATTAAACATTTTCGAATTTGATTAGGAAAAAAACAATAGACAAATTTTTTAGATCGAATGTTTGTGAACACGCATCCAAAAAAACAATCAATTTCCATTCGCGATAAGTGCGGTATTCATTACGTAAGACATGTCAATAAAATCCAATATGGCGGCGTATCCATGGAAACGAAACTTTTTTCTCAAATTTGATTGCGGATTTTAAGACTCCTTACTATGCTTTTTATATGTGTGAAATTTGGTAAAATTCGGTTCAGTAATTAACGAGATAGCCTTCAGGTGTAGCCCCCCCCCCCCTTAAAGTTACTTCCATGTGTCTCCATAAACGGGGCAATGGGAGTAGATTTGGCTTTTTTATATCCTTTTAAAATGTAAATTTGTTAATGGAGTTAAGTCATTGTAAGAACACATATTGCCTCCTTTACTATCAAAAGCGATTCATTTAGCATGACAACACCTCTCGCGGGCCATTTCTCTGCAATAGTCGATTTTACTGTCATTGTCACCTGTCCACCTGTGCCAGTGAAGCCTGTTGGGTGATCTGGTGTGAGGAAAGAAAAAAAAACACCTCTCCAAACCCTAAGATAGACATCTAAACTAGTAACACGCTGTGTGCCTGTTGAGAGACACTTTTGAATGCAATGTCACGAGCTTGATTAACGCTATCTTGTACTCTCTGTCCGGATTTCGCTTTTATTATTTTGAACGCACTGGTTATTACAATCGCATAAATCGTCAGTTAATACATTGTCAAACAGTTGCTCTGCGAAACAAAGGCTTTAAATTTGAAAAGAAATATTTTTTTCAATAGTTTAACAGCTGTGACCAACCAGTCCCAAAAATTGAAATTCAGACCATTCCGCCGGCGAAATGTTGCATTTTCATAAACGTCAAGAACGACCGATATAGGGATGTCTCATGAAGAAGTTCCATAATATAATAAACATCCTTTGAAAGGTTTAAATTAACAAAGAGTAGGCCTTTCATGCCGCTATTGGGGTAACATTTTTAATTAATTCCAACCCAAAACTGTGACCGTTCCAGAGAAACGATTTTAGATAATAATATAAGAATAGAATAGAATAATATACTGAATGCACTTAAAAAAGCAACATTAGTTTCTTTTGCAGAGTCGTACTCGTTTGCATTAAAGGGAGACAGATGTTGCTTCTCTGGCAGATTTTCGCCTTCCTTCTCCTTTCACCTTTCCTGCTCGTTAAATTGTGTTCCGTCGTCTGCCTTCGTCTCCACTTTCTGCCCCTTCTCCCTTCCCCCTTGTCCCCTCCACGGGACCCCAGACTCGTTCTGTTGCCTTTCTGCTGCTACTCCTTGGCTCCTCTTTACTGCTGTCTTTCAGCCACACCCCTGTGTAGACAGAGTAGAGTCATCTTTCTGGATCTACACAAAGATAGTACAAGACAAGATGGGCCACTTCTCTCTTTGAGCCAATTAAAAAAGTGTCCTCAAAATTTGGTGGCGCCCTCTTCACAAAAGCGCACTCTTTGCGAACAGAGTTACCCTACTTGAGTTTAAAAAAATCAAAGTGAAACTAGCAAGTTTTGGGATAAATTTCGGAAGAACGCTTTTTAAAAATGGTTACGCTGACAAAAAACCTCTTCCGGAGGAAAAGGAGATGGTTTTCTTCGTTTAATTTGACTTTAGAATGAAGGGCGAGAGGTCATTAAAATAAAAAAAACACCTAAAACTCCGCACTGAACGTACCCGAACTGCTGATGAACAGCAGTCGATCTGCGCACGCAAGGATGTGCTATTCCTATTCTTCTTCTGGAAAAACGAAAGAGAGCTTCAAAACAGACTGCAGCGCCATCTGAAGCAAAGAGCATACTTCCTGCGGACACTTTTTAGGCTGAGTGGCCCATCTTGTCTTGTACTATCTTTGATCTACACCAAGCCTCTCCTCTTCCCTTTTGGGGAGAGCAAGGGGAGAGGAAAGTCACAGAATGAAAGCATCTGCCCTCATCCGACGTCCCATACAAAGGGGTGACATCTCCACTCTTTTGAATTAGTGTTCGTGGCTGTTATTACATTTTCTCAATGTAAAAATATTTTCGAGGCTTGCCCTGTCTGCGTTTCATATTGGTTGAGAAAATGAAGGCTAAACAGGCGTCGCCCTGGGTTCACAAAATAATTATACCAACGTCGTGGTAAGTATGATGAATATCATCATTTAATGGAGCAAGTTCTTTCAGAAGAGGAAAATGTCAGTTAGATCTATATATAAAAGGATGACACCTCCTACGACGTTTCAATTTTTTCTCTTTTCCACTACATTAATTATTGCCTCAACTTGTTCGGGGTCGGGATCCTCCTTGGCTATACTGTAATTGGGAGTGTTGCTTGATTAGGTACCGCACAAGAAAAGAAAGATCCAGGCTAGGCAAAGTCCTTTTTTATCGTATGCAAGTGAGTACACACACCGAGTGGGTTGTTTTTGGGTTTTTTTGTGACTGAAGGTGCGACAAATTTTAGTGCAGCGTTAAAATTCAGCCACCAATCTTTTGGGGGGGCTTGGAGGGGACTCGCCTCAAAAAGGGGAGGTGAGAGGTTGGTGACTCTACGCTGTTCATGTAAATTAAACCTGTCGCTCTCCAAATTGGGGCCAGATGGGAAGAAAGGTGCTGGGAAGGTGACTCCACTCTGTCTGCACGTTTAAGGGTAGGTAAGCTGTAACACATAGCCTTCTCGGATAGGAGCGAAAGAATATCAAAAGTCCCTTGTGCAAGTTGTGTACGATAAAGATCCCTTTGTGGTCCTAAAATAGATAAGAATAGGCTTCGCCGCCACCGGGGCAAAATTCAAAGTTAATTCCACCAAAATGAAAATGCCTAACGTGTCATAATGCGCGCATATGACCGTATGCAGTTGCGAGCACCGTAAACCACTTACTAAATTAAAAAACAAATGAAAAGAAAAAAGAAAAAAAAGTGCCTTTCCCAAAAACATATTAACTTCTTCGTGTGCGTAGGCTCAAATTCCCCAACCCGCAGTGCCACGATTAACTACTAAACTACCAAGGCCACCTTTATTACTGACAAAAACAGAATGGTATAAACTGTCCGTGAGCTAGGAAACAATTGAAACGCTCTTCGCAGCTATCAGTTCATTGTTACAGCACCACATAGCCACCCGCATCTTGCATCCGTTGACAATAAGCGTAAAAACCAATCGAAGCGACGAATAATAGAAAACGATAATTATAATTTAACGTGTCTGTGGATAAGGATCGTTTTCTGGCTGTTGTTGTTTTTTCTTTGTTGCTGTTTTGTTGTTGTTTTGTTTTGTTTTTGTTATTTTTGTTCTTTTTTGCTTTCTGCTTTTAAAAAAAACAAAAAAAACAGTTCATATTTGTCGATTATTAATGATCGACCACCCACATTTTCATTTCTTTTTTAATTCATTAATTTATTCGATTTTTCCTCTATATACTGTCAACAAGGAAACAGCAAAACCAAAATCTAAACCAAAAACCAAAACAAAACCAAAATGGGCATCTCATCCACTGTCTTTCCGCTTATCAAAGTTGCATTTTCTTTTCCACACGCAAGTCTATTATCAACAGTGTATGGATGGTTGGATATCCCCTCTGTTTAGGCCCTACTCTTACAATTTCACTCTATTGTTACTCTCTGTCTGTCATTTTTGTGAAGTGCAAAATCATGAAGCTAATAATTTCGTTGTGATATGAGTCTTTGAAAATTGCAGGTACTAAATCGAAATATTATAACACACACAAAACGTACAAACATACACAGGCATCGACAAGCACACATACATACTACACATACAAACACAAACACACACACACACACACACACACACACACACACACACACACACACACACATACACACACACTCACACACACACACACAACGTACGTACTATGTTGTCAAGCTGATAAACACCACAACCAGGCACAGTTTACCCATCGTACGTACAGGCATGCTCTGAAATCATGTGTCAGTGTGTCAGTGTGTCAGTGACCATGTCTTCACAGAGATCTGAGATTGATATAATAATATGAACGCATGTCATCATATTAAATTCCGAACGAGAACAGTTATGTCAATTAATAAAAGGTATCATGCAAGGTTTTCTGCCAGATGTTAACTGTGGACGAACTGCGCTTTTTTCGTTTTTAGGAACTTGTAGTGGACCACAACCCC
>NW_004797354.1:1185272-1187228 GCF_000002075.1 Aplysia californica | reverse complement strand
TGGTTGACACACACATAACAGACACAAATATACATTTCAGAGAAAGTGAGAGAGACAAATAAACATAAACATTGTATTACGGCACTTATAGCACTGGGGGGAGGGGAGATAAACTGATCAGAATACAGAGTTCGACAGAGAGACAGACAGACTGACAGATAGACGGAGAGAGAGCATGTGGGAGAGTGGGAGAGAGGGACAGAGAGAAAGACAGAGAGAGAAAGAGAGAGAAAGAATGAGATAGAAAGGAATAGAGAGAGAGAGAAAGTGAGAAAGAGAGAGAAGGGGGCAGGGGTGAAGGGTTAAAATCACATCGCACATATCCTATCTATCTATCTATCTATCTATCTATCTATCTATCTATCTATCTATCTATCTATCTATCTATCTATCTATCTATCTATCGGGGATTTTCTCCGATTAACACTGACAACATCATTGTGAGTAGGTTCCAGATTGTTCGTGGTTTCATAATCATAATCATTTGAAGTGTACGTACAGACTTTTTGGTGAGCGTATATTAATACTATAACATACTCTAATATGTGTGTTTGTGTGTTGGTATGTGTATGCGTGTGAGTGCGTTTATGTATGTGAGTGTGTGCGTGCGCGCGCGCGTGTGTGTGTGTGTGTGTGTGTGTGTGTGTGTGTGTGTGTGGGTGGGTGAGTAGAAATATTATGTTTCGTATTCTGAGAACATCGGCCAGACGAAATCGAGGAAACTTTGTTTATTATTACTATTATTACTACCACAATCGATCTGAAGGCGTTGCACCTCGCGAGCAGCATATTTTTCACACTAGACTTATTGTCTAGGTGAAATTTCACACACGTGTGTGCACCATGGCGCACAAAACATAAAAATGTGCTTGAATGGAAAACATTTAAACGGAACGAAACAAGTCACTCGCGAGCTATTTCCCTAATTTTGATACGCTGATTCTGAATCTGGTTGTTTTTTGTTGTTTTTTAAAATCTATTACCTGATTCTCTATAATTTTGAAATTAGTTCAGTTGGCCCGGCGCAGCAAACTTCCAAGGTCGGACGGCCGTACGTCAAATTCAAAGGCAGCGGCTGTGGGTTCTTTACATCCGGCCGACCGGCCATTCACCGCGTGTTTGTCTACGGTGTGAGCCGCATTTCTTCTTTCTCGTTACGATTGGCCGTACGACCCAGACACCTGTCCAGTCGGCCTGTGCGTGTAATAGGCCCTTTAAAAAAGATACGGAGGAAATTAAAAAAAAAAAAAGCTTTGGCTATAGAAATTAGAGACAAGATACTAGTTAATTATTATAGCTGTGTTCGATTACACCAGAAGAAAACGCCAAAGTCAGTCTATTTTTCCCGTGCAGCCACATGCACAGTATCAGACAAATAATTATTCTGCTCTCTCACGTGTCGTTTGATTGCGAAGGGGTAAAACCCAGTAGTCCTTTTAAAACCAACAACTATGAATTATACAACACAGTTTTCTCCCTTTGCTGTCCAAATGTATAGATCGATTTCACTGAGAAAAAAAATTGAGAACAGTATGGGTGTGATCAAGGGCACTAACTGTGAAAATGTTTACTTCAATTTTGCTTTTTTATCATCATCATCATCATCATCATCATCATCTGAAACAAAAAAAACAAAACAGCAGCAATATCATTATCATAACCATCATCATCATTGTTGTCATAGAGTAGTAAAAACTTATTGAACATTTTTTAACATTGTCAACGTACTAGTTAAAACATTTAGTGATAGAATTACCTGTCTTTTCTCAGTCTTGGCTTTATTGGGAGCATTAAAAAGTCTTGGGACTTATCGTTTACATTTTGTACACACTTCAGTTATTTCATACATTTAAAACGTATGGGTCTCCGATGTCTCATTTATCACCGACAGGACAGAGTCGAAAGAGTGGTCAAGCCATTTTAAAATGACAGTACATGTAACAATAATAATAATAA
>NW_004797354.1:1182918-1185172 GCF_000002075.1 Aplysia californica | reverse complement strand
GGGAGGTGGGCAGAGAGAGACAGAGAGAGAGACAGACAGACAGACAGACAGAGAGAGAGAGAGAGAGAGAGAGAAAGAGAGAGAGAAGACACTGTGTTTTCAGCCCTTCGTATTGTATTACATTGTTACTCGTTGTATAATAAAACACACACAGGGACAGCACGCCGCAATGATCGAAACTGGGGCACCATAGCACGCAAAGCCCACCTAGACATAAACACATACATGGACATGCACACACTGGCGAGCACACATAAAAACATACACACATACTATGCTCACACATAGACATTTATACACACATAGACATACGCAGAGGCTTGAGCATATTACTTTCAAACATAGATACGCACTCATTTAAACATACACACATAAACGTGCACACAGACATGAACACACAGACATACACACACTGACGTTCATACACATTATCTACACACACACAGATATATACACACATAGCTCTACATGAATATTTACACTGTCTTTGGACACACGAAGAGGAAAACTTTCTACTTTTACAATCTAGCTTGTTAAATTATGTATCTTTGATAGAAAATGAGGTAGTTATGTACAGCAATAGCACGTAGATCTAAATAGGCATGTTCCCAACAGGCATGGACACACACACACACACACACACACACACACACACACACACACACAAATACACACATAGATGTAAGTCCATAGAGCACATAATATCCTATAATTCAGCAAACGTACCTGTGAGATCCAAAAACACATTCATTCCTTGCGGGTCCAAACCACAAGTAAGGAAGGTATTTATAAATATCTTGTGGAATCAGCAATCTAGCCAATCGATTAAGCACAATAGGAACACCACTGCTACAACCACCACCACCACCACCACCACACCAATCCTTCGCACGGATCGTACAATCAGACAGCTCAACCGAATTCATCAATGTGTGTCACTTCTTGGTCTTGTTTTTAAACGACAATTATTATTGGCCCTATCGATATAAAGAAACTACAGGTATCAGCTGCACTTTTAAAACAGTTTATCATTAACGCGGGCTTAGAATTAGATTTAGATCTAGATCTAGATCTAGATATCTAGATATTGTGTTGATGTGAATAGAAAGTTAAACGCATGTATTAGATTCTATTGTTTGTTCATTTTTTTCACAATTTTGAGAAAAATTTGTTGTGAGAAAAAACGTTTTTAAATTTTTTTTTTGCAAGATGAGAATACGGTGGTTCGGTGTAGCCTGTACTGTTTTGCTCAACACGCAAAAAACTGAATGTACTAGATATTGTCTAGATCTATATCTACACTTTTGAGAAAAATGAATTGAGAGAAAAACCTAAAATTAGTCCAAGATACATGAGAATGGTGGTTTGGTGTCACTGTTTCACTCAACACGCAAAAAAGTGAATGCTGAATGTACTAGATCTGGGGCTAACTAGATTTTCTAGATCTAGATCTTCGGCAGTGTACTCCAATCACACATCCAGACACGTGTGTGTGCCTCAGAGGAATAACAACACAGTTTTCTTTCTTTCTTTCCACCCCATACCTAAGGGAGTGAGGAAGGCCAACGTTTCGAGTTTCTTGTCTGCGCTGTGTGCGAGGCGAGGGGAGGGTGGAGTGGTGGGGAGTGGAGAGGAGGGTGGTGGTGGGGAGTGAGGGAATGAGGGGAGAGGAGAGAGGTGGAGAGTGAGAGAGCGAGGGGAGGGGAGACTGGAGAGGAGTGAGAGAGTGAGGGGAGGGGAGAGTGGAGAGGAGTGAGAGAGTGAGGGGAGGGGAGAGTGGAGGGGAGTGAGTGAGTGAAAGAGCGAGGGTAGAGTTGAGAGGCGTGAAAGAGCGAGGGAAGGAGGGAAGAGTGCTGGTGGGGAGTGAGGGAGTGAGGGGAGGGTAGAGTAGTGAGGATCGAGTGAGGGAAGGAAGGAAGGATGGAAGGAAGGATGGAGGGAGACACAATACTGAATATTGACAGGCGTGGGTCGCTCCTTGTCACGGGCCTGGCTTAAGGATTAACCGTGCGAACCGTGCGACTGACAAAAGAAACATGGGAGAGGGAGGGAGGGTGAGGGAGAGAGAGTGAGGGAGAAAGAGGTGTGAAGAGAGAGGAGGGGGGGAGAGGGTTTGAGGGAAAGGTGGAGAGAGAAAGAGAGAGGTGAAGAGAGTGAGAGAGAAATAAAATGTGTGTGTGTGTGTGTGTGCGTGAGTGTGTGTGTGTGTGTGTGTGGGTTTGTTTGTGTGTGTGTGTGTGTGGAGGGGGGAAAG
>NW_004797354.1:1180898-1182818 GCF_000002075.1 Aplysia californica | reverse complement strand
ATAATAACAATCATCATTAATAATAATAATAATCATCATCATAAAAATCATCATCATTTTTATTATTATTATTATTGTGAAAAGATACCTATAATACTACCTATAATAACTATAACAATTATTCTTTTGAAAGTAATAATATTACGACCGCGCAAATACAATAGTGCTTCGGCGCTTCACGATAGCCTTATCTTAATACAAAGTACAAGCGAATGCATGCATTTAGATTAACATTGATATAATTCTAAGCACAGTCGCTGACGGTATGCTTGTCACATTATGAACTTAAGAGTTCTAACAGTAAAAAAAAAAAAAAAACTGACTCTCAAGATGGCATTCTAAAAGTTAATTTTAAATTAATTTTGAATTTTTCGTCTGACATTCTATCCCTCCATTGTAGTGTGAAAATTGTTCCAGGTAGATGAGACCAGATGAGTTGTTGACCTCCCTCCTTAAATGTTTTTATAAGTGACTGGTCTCTTGGTCTTAGAGATCTTCGTGGTATATACATTTGAGTGAGGTTTGTTTAATTATACGAAGGTATTGTTAACACATTTAGGACAAAGGACAGCAATCTTGTGAATAATTCTGGATGCTGTTGGAAGCCAGTTGAGTCATTTCTCCCACTTTTTAGACTATTCCCGGAGCTTGGTTTTGAGAGCGCTGTAAGTCAAGATGGTAATGTTCAGAAGGCAACAGTAACCATGTGAGATGACACAAAAAAATGAAAAGAGGGCTCCTTGAGCATTCGTCCGAGTATTCGAGAATACAGTCAGATGTCCACTTCTGCAACGACTATATTTGAGCACTTTACATAAAAGAGAAATGCAGTGGTCCATAGATAATTTTGAGTTAAAAAAGTACGCCCTGAACAATTTGCTTTGTGAGTGAAATACGAGGTGATTAAAAAAAACCAAAAACCCCAAAACTAAACAATTTTTGTTGGTAAATAATTGTTCCCACACTGTAGTTTCGCTGTTTAACTTGGTACACTACAATTGTGAGTCAGCTCTACAAAGCGTGTAAAAAACAACCTATTTTCAGCTGTTGCCATTTTGTAGCATGACGCTCTAGTTCCCAATTGGCCTACCGTTAAATGTCCCCACCATCGCGCCATATTGCAGCTACAGTAGTCTATCAAGCTAATAGAAGTTTGCAGATAGTTTTTCTCAAGTTTAATTTGCCTAATAAGATTATGGTTAAGATCAGTAACAAGCAGAGCTATTTGTATAGAAGATTTCCTCACTGCCAACTCATTTCGGTAGTTTCGCACAAGGTACGGTTACAATGTTGTGTTAAAGTCCCCTTAATGCCTTCTTTGATGTCAAGGGTGGAAATGGTCCATCAGTTAGGACCTGTAGAGAATCAGAACAAAACATTTCCAGACAAAATGGTCACTTCAGATTAAACACACACCGCTTGCTCCCCTTTAAACGTCACCAGGGTGCAGAATTCGGAAGATGAGTCCCGTGAGACACTTGTCCGTGGACGTTGTCTGCAGCAAAACTTTTGTTACATCTCAACGGTCCGCATTTTCAAAGAAGACCTTCATCTACGACTGTAGCATGTTCTAGTTTGCGAAGCTGACATGAATCAAAAGATATCAATGTGTTCATAATGCCTCGATCGTCTTGAAAGCTTGAGTATTCCTCTATGACATTTGATTCTTTGGCAAAGCCCATATTCACATTTCAGAATAATATGTTAACTCCACAAACGTCTATTGGGCAACCTCACCAGCCACCCTACTGTCTCTAGAGGTTACTACATACTGAGACGTGTACTGTGTGTGTAGCTTTGAGTACTCATGGTTGGGTGGAACTTTGTGTTTGGCCACCACTGAACATTACGAATGTCGCTTTAAAAAGTGACGAGTCCATAGGAGAACATAATAATAATAATAATGATAATAACAATAAT
>NW_004797354.1:1179750-1180798 GCF_000002075.1 Aplysia californica | reverse complement strand
GAGAGAGAGAGAGAGAGAGAAAAGAAAAGCAAGAATAGGAATACAAAAACAAGAACAAGAAGAACAAACCTAATAATATAGTACATGTACCAAATAGATCTACCATTGATAAGTAAGCTGGGAACCAATAATCAATAAATCGGTAGAAAAAAGCAAACTGAAGCCTGAGGGTTTAACTCAGTAACTGTACGACCCCAGCAAAGGGTTGCAATTATAAGACCGTGGAGAGATCTGGAAGTCAACTGTCACGGTTGACTGCATAGTGGAGCGAAGTGCAGAACCTGGTGACCTTGGAATACTTATAATTTACGTCCTTGACAAAACATCATTGGTTATGATTATATGGTCGCTTTAAAGTACAAGGGGGCTATCCCGAAAAATGCTGTTTGGAGAAAATCGAAGGTAAAGCTTTTGCCCCTTGTTCAGTTTCTTCAGAAGACAAGGAGAGTTTTCTCCATGATCAAACAAATATACACACCAATGAAACCAAACTTTTCTTTTAGGTAGGGCAATGCCCACTTTTGATGTAGGTCAAGATTCCAGGTAAACCCCTGAAATCTGGGTTAGCCAGCTTGTCCTTCAATGCAACCATATTATTATTGAATGTGCACTGTGCACACACTGCCAGTGGAATTCAGTATTCAGTAGAGTCACTGGACTGAGACAGGAGACAGGGTAAACCAGATTTTTTTCCCTTCCCAGATGCGCCAAAACCAAAGAAAAAGGTAGTTCTAGTTCTAACATTTTGGCGCAATACGTCGACTGAATTCAATTTAATTTCAATTCGACTGCGGCCTTCAAAATAAAAGGTGTTTGTGTTTTATCGTCTTATTTCACTTCTGTCGTTTTGTGTCAAAATGGTTGCTTACTCGTATTTCTTCTATCCTAAATGTAATATAGACTTGTGATTCTAATCCGCGTACTTTGTGTGTGTTTGCGAGTGTGTCTGTGTGTGTATGTATGTAGTATAGGGTTTTACGGCGCTCGCAACTGCTAAGGTCATATGAGCGCGCGAGTCTGTGTGTGTGTGTGTGTGTGTGTGTGTGTG
>NW_004797354.1:1173616-1178196 GCF_000002075.1 Aplysia californica | reverse complement strand
GGGGGGGGTGGATCACCTTGTATGTCCTTTCATTCTAAGTACATGTACTTATACACTCCATATCAACAGATGTCAGTCTATTTATACTACATAAATATGACACTTTTTTCTCATCGTTAAATCTGGAATTTGTTGAGTAATATCCCTGTTTACACGTTGCCAGTGCGTCTAAAAACGGAACCCACTTAAGAAAGAGTCGTCAAGGAGTTGAAACAGGTTCATACTTTAGTGTGATGTTGGCTGTGATAAAAGTGTTCTCACAAATAAAGATATTGCTTCTCATAGAAAACAAAACAAAATATGAAGGAAACAAAAACAAACAGAACAGACAAGCCTCATCATAACAACAACAACAACAACAGCAACAACAACAACAACAACAACAAGAACAACAACAACTACAACAACACATTTTAGGGTGAACGTTTTTAGCACTTTGCACCTTAATTAAAAAAAGCAGGAAGGAGTACTGTAGTTTGAATCACGAGTTGCGCTCTCTATACGTGAGTTCTCTGGGTTCCCATAGCTCTCCCCATACTGTGGCCTCGTCCTATCGGAAGAAGACTTCAAATAGGATATCGGTTATCTTACATGACGTTACCGTTATTGAAAGGGAGAGTATTTAAACGAAACTTGTCAAGGTTTTGATGGTAGAAGGAGAAGACCCATCAAAAGTGCAAATAGATAAGTGACTGACACACAGTTGAAGAAGCCGCAAAAGCCAAGAGCTTCTAACAAACTTTTGCTCACAACAGGGTACAGAATCGCTATGAAAATGCCGGGAGCAGCCACTAAGCCATAGACCAACATGAAATCGTCCTTATTGAAGTACCGGTATATTCCCACGGGCACAGTGGCGTAGGCGCCAATGGCAGTGCTGGTGATTGCGACATTCCATAAGAGGTAGACCCATTTGTTAAGGAACTGTGTTAAGCACTGGTTGGAAGTGAGGAGAATCATGGCCGACTGTAGGATCACGACGAGTGTCTTGGTGGTACATCTGTCGGACAACACGCCCCAGGGTGGGCGCGCCACCAACGTCATCACAGAAAACGATGTCCCCACCAAGCTCAGGAAGTGATCGTCATGGATGAAGCCTGCGCCGAATTGTTTATAAATGTCCGCTTGCGTAATGTACCCGATTTCAGCAACCCCCCAAGTCACGCAAAGTACGTAAAATTCTTTTTTGCTGTACACTTCGTACAGTTTCTGTATGTTTATCCATTTACTTTTGTTTTCGTTATTCTCATCTTCTTGTCTCTCCTTATCAGTCTTACGCGTTGGTTTAAGACCCGCATTTTGTGCCTTCTGAAACCTGGCATTTCCACTTTGATCAGTGTTTCGAATGTCTCCGTTACTCACATCCTCGTCATCTGAACTCGAAGTACCAACATAAACCATAGTTTTGTTCCTCTGAGCGCCTTCTGCGTCCAACAGCAAACTGGTTTCTTTATTGATGTTCCAGTCGGTATCTAGATTTCTTGATTCTTTGGCGAACACGCCTGTAGGATTGTCTTCTTCCGCTCTTCCATACATGGTGTGGTTAATGGTAAAAGACTTGTCTGTCATAACGTCATTCTGTGTGTTCGGGGAGTCGTTGCCTGGACTGGGGTCTCGTAACATCATCAGTGCTATGACGTGTACAGCGGCAAATACTCCCGACAGCACCAGGAACAAGTATGGAACTCTGGGAGAAATATAGAACACAAAGAGAGTTCATTGTGAGGTAGATTATTGAGGGATTTTATCATAAGTTTAATTACCTCATAAGGAACATAATATAATTGTTGTATGTCTTTGACTGGCTGCTGATATGTGCTGTCCTAAACAGCCTGAAATGTCTTTTACAGACATTGTCGAAGCTTTGTTCGATGTAAAGGAAACGCTTTACTGTACTCGCAACTAAAACTTCTTTCTTCTACAATGTTACAGAAACAAACGTTTATACCATTCTTAAGTAGACCCAACATTTTTATCTTTTAATAATACTTTCTCGATGTCAGTGTAAATAATATGTTGTATTAATGCACCACTCTTCTCTCCGTCGTGCACAACACACACACTCACACATAGATAACAATGAACGAATGAAAACATTTTCTTTCAACGAATCTTTTTATGTTTATGTTGTGAGCTTTATCACAGTTATTAATCAGGCCATGAAATACTATTAATTGTATTTCACTTATTGTTAGAAAGAAGGACTCTGATGTAAATACACTAATATTTTAACGCCCCTCGTAAGGCAGAAAAAAGGCCTTCGTCCTGGATCCTGGGGAGAAGTACCCTTAAGTACGAAACTGCAAATTTGAGATAAAAACCCAGATTATGTAAAGAGAGAAATGGAGTTTACTATAATTTTATAAACTGAAAGCCCGACTCCAAAAAATTCAAAAATCATTCCTAAAACACCGGTATCTTTTTTTTTTAAATGTCTGACCTTTAATGTCCTAAATATGACATAAAAACATTGAGCGCTTTGTCCCTTGCGATGCGAGATGCGATGAGAAATACAACTTACATCAAAATCATGTTCGAAACTCAAAACTCAGTGTGACTCTGTCTCTCTCTCTCTCTCTCTCTCTCTCTCTCTCTCTCTCTCTCTCTCTCTCTCTCTCTCTCTCTCTCTCTCTCTCTCTATCTATCTATCTATCTATCTATCTATCTATCTATCTATCTATCTATCTATCTCTCTATATATATATATCTATCTATCTCTCTCTCTCTCTCTCTCTCTCTCTCTCTCTCTCAACTGCTCACACTCTCTTTTGCTGTCTCTCTCATTCTCTCTCTCTTTCTACGTGAAAAGGTAGTCTCACCAATCCATGAACAAACGAACACAAACATACTGAGAGAGAGAGAGAGAGAGAGAGAGAGAGAGAGAGAGAGAGAGAGAGAGAGAGAGAAAGAGAGAGAGAGAGAGAGAGAGAGAGAGAGAGCATAAGGAGAGAGAGAGGGGGAGGGGAGGAAAATACGACCTAAGGTCCATCGCATTAATTGGAAGTAGACACTCAAGGGAAACAGCAGATAATTGCGCGAAAGAATACACATCCATCTCAACATAAGGGCTGTCTGATTTCTTTTTAAACCCTGACTACAGTCAAGTTGGGTGGAAATAAAAAGTAGACAAGTAGATTGTCAAGCAAATAGAGGGCAAACGTGGGAACAATAACATATTTTTACATCGATAGAGTTCGTCTACCGACAGCAATAGCGTACTCAATCACTATAAATCAATCAATCATTTAAAATTTCAATTTCATAACATAATACCATGCATTTAAATACCTAAGCCTCCTATTTAAACCTTTTCAGGTTGGGGGGGGGGGGGGGGTAGTACTATGTAAAAAGTAAAGTTGTTCCCGCATCAGATCGGACATTGGGGATTGCCCTGTTAGTGAGACAACTTCCTGGGCCTTCGGCATATTACTTCCCCAACTCGAAATCAGGTACCCTTTACTGCTGGGTGGGCAGGAGGGGGGGGGGAAGGGTGGCGAGATAAATCCGTGTCCGAACCGAGGCTCAAACCCGGACTTTCCGCTTCGGAGACAAGCGCATTAAAGTTGTTCCCCCTTCCGATCCGGATATTGGGGATTGACTTGTTAGTAAGACAACTTCCTGGGCCTTCGGCATTAACTGCGGTAGGGTGGCCAGTTCCTTTTCACGCCGCCTTTACTTCCCCAACTCGAAGTCAGGTACCCATTACTTGCTGGGAGTACTATGCACTATACATTAATGACTGTGATGATGATGATGATGATGATGATGATGATGATGATGATGATGATGATGATGATGATGATGATGATGATGATCATGATGATCATGATGATCATGATGATCATGATGACGTGCACGTTTTTGAAAGGGAGGGGATCAAGGACAACCCTACGTTATTGCCAGCGCTTCTACGCAACTTCAAAGTGGAACAATATTCCTTGAAAGAGTTGGTAAAAAAAAACAACTAAAATAGTCTCGAAATCGAACTCTGTTCAAACATCAGGGAAGTGGAGAAGTTCGTAAACAATTTTTCAAAATAGTTTATCATATTGGTCAAAGAGACGAAACTGGTCTTATGAAAAGGCACAAAGTGACACTAAAACAATGTAAGACTTCTATCCCACTATAAGATATCAAGAAGATCGAACCCTTAATTTCTAGAGTGGCGAGCAGTGTAGTCTCATAATAAAGTGACCTGCTAATTGGCTCTAACGACCACCCCTAAAAGATTAGTGCAAACGATCACTCCTATTCCCGGTTTAATTTTTTCGTAGATTTTAATGGTATTATATGCTTTAATTATCAGTCAAATGACAGTCTAAGAGGAACAATAAAAGTAAAGGTGTCCCCGCATCCGATCCGGACATTTGGGGATGTCCTTGTTAGTGAGACAAGTTCGTGGGCCTTCGGCATATTGTGGTAGGGTGGCCATTTCCTTTCCACGCCGCCATTACTTCCCCAACTCGAAGTCAGGTGCCCATTACTGCTGGGTGGGCAGAAGGGTGCGAAAAAATCCGTGTCCAATCAAGAGGAACAGTACAGTATAAAAATACAGTCGACCTGCTGACCTTTTCTAACGC
>NW_004797354.1:1171524-1173212 GCF_000002075.1 Aplysia californica | reverse complement strand
TAATAATAATAATAATAATAACAATTACAATGGATAGGTAACATTTGTATATTAATAACAAGAGACAGATTTTAGCATTTGTATAGCGCAAATTCCCGCTCAACATCAAGCTTTGCGCGCTTTACAATTTATTATACTGTTACCCCAGCAGACTTGATAGCATTCTGAAACAATCTCAACTTCCTATTTTCTTAGACTCGACTACGTCATGCAATGTATTAGTGACCTGTCCAGTAGCTCGGACTCTCCGAAGTATTTGTCGTCTTTGTGACCTTTGGAAGAAGGCAGTAGATTGTCTGGGTTGACGAAACGAGTGATGATGGCGTTTATGGCCACAGAACCAATGCCCACAGTGGTCCCTACGGTAGAGACCAGTCCTACGTCATCAGCACTGGCCCAGGCCACGCAGTAGGTCAAACTCATGCTCACCATTATACCTGGGGACGAAGGAGAAAGTAAGGTTGAGCCCCACTTTACGACCTGTTTAACTTGGTGCGCAGCATCCAGGACACTCAAGGGGCTCACAGTTGGGTTGTAGTTATAGCTAATGGGAACAGCTTGTACTGCAGTGCAATCTATCTATCTATCTATCTGTCTATCTACCTATCTATCTATCTATCTATCTATCTATCTATCTATCTATCTATCTATCTATCTATCTATCTATCTGTCTCTCTGTCTGTCTGTCTGTCGATCTGTTTATCTACCTATCTACTTACTTATCTACTTATCTATCTATCTATCTTTCTATCTATCTATCTATCTATCTATCTATCTATCTATCTATCTATCTATCTATTTATTTATCTATCTATCTGTCTGTCTGCCTGTCTGTCATTTTGTCTATCTACTTATCTACTTACTTATCTACTTATCTATCTATCTATCTATCTATCTATCTACTCGTATCTATCAATCTATCTATCTATCTATCTATCTATATATCTATCTATCTATCTATCTACCTATCTATCTATCTATCTATCTATCTATCTGTCTGTCTGTCTGCCTGTCTGTCATTCTGTCTATCTACTATCTACTTACTTATCTACGTATCTATCTATCTATATATCTATCTATCTATCTATCTATCTATCTATCTATCTATCTATCTATCTATCTATCTATCTATCTATCTTACCACATCCCAGGCCAACACCGGGCCCCAAAAGCAGCACCATGACTGGCCAGTACGGCAGTCCCCAATAACCCAGCAGCACCGACAGGTCCACAATAAGACAGCCCACTGCCATAGTCAGCCTGGCGTTGCTCCCGCGAAACACTGGAATGTTATTTTTTTGTTTTGGTAAGGTTTAACGGCTTTCGCTACTGCATAAGGACATATGAACGCCAAGGGGTGGATGTCAACAGAGAAGTCCAAACGGGTAATCAGGCTTCCACTGCTGACCTCTCTAGCTTCAACATTACAAAGTTAGCTGCGACTACCATTGCACTCCGGAAATAGCAATTCACAGGAGAATGACAAACATACAAAAGAAGTAGAGGGAAAATGACGATAGGGGGAAAAAAGTAGCAGTTCCCCCTATGTTGTTCCGCACAGCATGAGCATGACATAGATATGTCAGCCCATTTACAATTCTACTGTGCACAAGAATAAGCTAATATCCCCCCTTTGTGAATGGCCTAAAGACAACTTCTGTCAGTAGCACTGCCCCGGGGAGGGGGGG
>NW_004797354.1:1168469-1171365 GCF_000002075.1 Aplysia californica | reverse complement strand
GAGGGGAGGGGGGAGGAGGACAACATAGCGGGCGAGTTAGCCTAAAGCCCTTTCTTTCTGACCACCAACGCCGAGCAACGAGCAATCAACATTGCTAGTGCTAGAGAATGAAACCTGATTCGGTTTTTGATCAAGAAAGACCTTGATCACCAGGGGAGATAACAACCAAACTCAAAGACGAGGCCTACTTTATTATTTCCCTTATACTTATTACTGGATCCCTTATAACGAGAATCCTGATATAACGGATATTTCTCACCAGTCTCCTCCCTCTCCTTATAACAGGATTCCACTGTAATGGATTTTATTCATTTATATAATAATCAAAGGCACTGTGGTGAAATTTATCTCCTACTTCCCTAATTATCTGAGATAAAAGACGACAGAATAAGAATATATTATATGAGAGACCTTCACGTCTCCTACAAAACAAGCTTTCTCTGAGATTTAAAAAAAAAGTTCTCTATACCGGTACACACCTTTCAAGTAATTCTAAAATTTGAAAATGTTTTTGACTGTAAAAGTAAAGTTGTTCCCTCATCCGATCCGGACATTGGGGATTGCCTTGTTAGAGAGACAAGTTCCTGGGCCTTCGGCATATTGTGGTAGGGTGGCTAGTTCTTTTCCACACCGTCTTTACTTCCCCAACTCGAAGTGAGGTACCCATTACTGCTGGGTGGGCAGGAGGGGGCGAAAAAAATGCGTGTTCGAACCGAGGCTCGAACCTGGACTTTCCACTTCGGAGACGAGCCCCACTAATCGCTCCACCACCACACCCTCCTTTGATTGTACTGTGCATTTAATTGAGCATTTTTCGGGTTGAAAATGGAAATGCGCTGCACAAATGCTATTTATTATTATATTACCATCATTATTATTACAGTCCAGTTTGCGAGAGAGACAAGCAATATGAATACCAAGAATATACTTACTGGTCTCTCGGCAGGATCATTGAAGTAAATCTTAATAATAATCTCAAACTCGCCCCATCCAGTCTCTGTCACTTCATAAGGAGGTTTTGTCACAACTGAATAAGAGAAAAGATAAAAAGTGTGATCACAGAATGTGAACTACCATAAAAACTTTTTGTCATATAGATATACATACATATGAAAAAAAAAAGGTGGTTGTAGGAAGGGGAAAGACTGAAGATCAGAGAAATTCTTGACTAGACAGATACTTTTACAACAAGTAATTAACTAAGATTACATGTGAGAATTGATGTTCTCTTCTACATATAAGACATTATATAAAATAAGAAAACTATCAATTTAGGAATCAACCGTTTGGTGATGTCATTAAAACTAAAAAGAGAGGTAAATAATTCATGTGAGCAAGCGCTATCATGTTAGGGGGAGCTGGAATACTCTCAATTAAGGAATTATTAGTATTCATGCAATCTGTATACCTCACAAGATCTTTCAAAAGAAAAAAAAAGGAAACCTAAAACCTTAACTGCTACACACAAAAAGCGAAATAATTCCTTTAAAGTATCTCAAGCCTCCCAATGTTAGAAGTAAACAGTTCTCATAAAATCAGACAATATAGTCACAATTTAAATAATCTTAAACAATTTCAAATGCATCATTCTTATATAAAGTTTAAAGATACACACAAATCAAACTGAAGTCTGAAATCTTACCTCTATTAGGGTTAGGATAGCTATCATGTAACTTGAAGTTGATCTTTTTGACATATGCAGACATGTCCTGGCAAATAAAAAAGCAACACCATGAGTCACATCAATCAAATTAATTTAATCTTTATCATTATTCAAAGCAGAACAAAAGCAAAATATCATTTGAAGAACTGTGTAAGATAAACTTCATGAGATAACTTGTACCGAATGCTAAAATAGTGGCAGCTTGAATTGAAAGGCTAAAATGCTTAATAGCTTACTGTGGAAACAAGTATAGTACATGAGCTGAGAGAGAGAGAGAGAGAGGGAGAGAGAGGGGGGATGAGAGAAAGAGAGAGAGAGAAAGAGAGAGAGAGACACAGAGAGAGAGGGAGAGAGGAAGACGGGAGGGGAGAGCTGTTGTCAGGGGTGGTGCGGGTGATTAGAGAACTTTAATATATCAAATATTTTACGTGTATTTCAGCATTGTCAAAATTCAGATGATTTTTTTCCCTTCATTATTATAAATATATATTTAACTGACAAATTATTCATGTGGGGGTGGTATAGTGCAGAAGGTTAGTGGGTCGATACTTTGGCATTCGAATAATGACAACTTTCTTACTTTTCTGTTCGAGTTTCCTACCATGATAAATTATGCATGCAAATTACCTTATTTTAACGTGATCGGACTCATTAGTTTCCATTTTTATTCGCCGACACAATTTACGGATTGCGCATTTAACTTGGGAAACTGCTACACAGGTAAATTTCAGTAATGTTCGTTTAGACTGTTTCATAGCTTTCCTCGTGCTTAGGTTAATTCTATCGGAAATGGATGTTACGTTCGAAGCTCTTTAAAAGCCTAGCAATAATGAGAGCGACGGACACACAATTATGAAACTCTGATATTGGTGTCATGTTATGAGAGGCAGGTATTAGAAGAATGGCAAAGACAGAAACAGACAGACAGACACATCGACAGACACACAGACAAACACAAACACAGAGACAGATAGATAAACAGACAGACAAGTACACAAATAGAGGGACAGACAAACAGATAGACACACAGACACACAAACACACAAAGAGACAGACAGAAACAGATAATGAGCATTCTGGTGGTAAAGGATAATGACGCGTGTCAATGTCAATGTCTGTGACATTGCTTTCTTCTACTGAAATGTGACGCCGAGTTCAGTGTTTGCACCTGTGTGTATGTGTGTATGTGCGTATGAGTTTCTCTCTCTCTCTCTCTCTCTCTCTCTCTCTCTC
>NW_004797354.1:1166144-1167312 GCF_000002075.1 Aplysia californica | reverse complement strand
GGGGGGAGGTGTACGGAATATCATTTCAATGAAGTGAACTGCTGGTAAAAAATTCGATCCCCTTTATTCGGTAGTACACCATTCTTAACTAAAGTTACTTTTGCACCAGCCTCAAAGTGAGTAAGAACCTCTATTTTCTGTCTCCTTCAATGTCATTAAAATGCAAAAATTGCCAAAATTGTGGGAATAAAACAACTGTATAATTTAAATACATGCCCTACAGAATCCCTTTTACCAAGACACCGAGATTTAAGATGTAATCATAATAATAATAATAATAATAATAATAATAATAATAATAACAATAATAATGATAATAATGATAGTAATAGTAATAATAATAATAGAAGTAGTAATAATAATAAAATTATTATTATTGTTATAAATTACATTTATATAACGCTCAACCCCGATTAAAGTACTCAGGCTCTGAGCGCTTTACAATACAGTACAACGTACAACAAAAACATAAAAAGTTGTGTTCAGACAAAAAGAAAATCACTCCAAATATTTATCTTATTAATTAAAAGGGAAAACGACTTCAGCTGACATTTGAATGAATCAAAAGATTTGATCTCTCTTAACGTACTTGGTAAAGCATTCCAGATCCTGGGGCCTTGGTATTCAAATGCCCTTTTAACAATTGTTTTAAGTTTCATAAATATAAAATAAAGTTCATTTTTGTCAGTTTATGACCTTAAACTGCGAGTTGGAATGTAGAGTCTTAACATAAAACACACGAATAAAGATAGAAAAGGACTATGGCAGAGATAGAGAAAGAGATAGAGAGGCGGACAGAGACACCGCCATCAGACTGACAGACAAGGAGACTTGGTATTCAGTTTGAGAAAGTCACTTTCGCCATAACTGCTGTTATGTGTGAGAGGAATACGAAAGAGGAAAACAACATAAATATTTATCTGTTTAGTTTCATAATCATCATCGTTATCATCATCTCATTATCATCACCATCGTCATCATCATCATCAATATCATCATCATCATCATCATCATCATCATCATCATCATCATCCATCATCATCATCATCATCATCATCATCATCATCATCATCATCCTCATCCTCATCCTCATCATCATCATCATCATCATAATCATCATCATCATCATCATCATCATCATCATCATCATCATCATCATCATCATCAT
>NW_004797354.1:1159116-1164375 GCF_000002075.1 Aplysia californica | reverse complement strand
GTGTGTGTGTGTGTGTGTGTGTGTGTAAAAGAGTGTTGATGTGTGTGCAAACGAGTATGTATGTATGTGCGTGTGCATGTGTATTATCTATGCATATATTTGTGAAAGTCCGTCACTTTCTCCGCCTAAAACTGGGGAACCACTTTACTTACGATTTTGAAAAAGTTAAAGGTGATTCAGAATCATTTAAAGGGTGCACAGTTTTACTGAGGAGTCTGAAGTCACTGCAGTTTAATTTTCAGATTTTACTTAGTTTGGTTTAGATCTAATCTTGGGAGAGTCCGTCTTCTTAGACGTCATTGAGAGTAAGTGAGGCTTCCGTTCACAATGAGTGCGCACTCATTCCACACCTTTGAAATTCTGGAGTGTACAACTTACCTATTAACGCGGAATAGAGAATCAATCTAAGCATCTTTGGCAACTTTGAAACACATGTGTCATTTTTCTCTCTAGATTTATCCATTCCAGTAGAGTGTAAATGTAATAGACCAATGATATTCAGTTGATGTTAATGCACCGGTCATTCCTTTCATCGAAACGGGGCCCCAGCCAGTAAAATATGACTGTCGACTTTAGAAAAACTCACAGTCACATGTATTGCTTAAAGAAGCTGCGTGTGAGTAGTAAAATCACATACAAACAAAGTACAATTTATTTAGATTACATCAACATCAAAATGAGTTTGTACAAACACTAACCACTTCTAGATCCCAAATGAAATAACACGGTTTTTGAACATCTGAATCTATACACTTCCTTTTTACAGAATCAGAAGCAGCGCTTCTAGTAAGCGCACGATTCTTTGGGGAGAAAATGTGAATGCGCCACTTTTAGATTAAACTTCTTGTTAGCCACTCTCTATTCTATCTGTCCCACTTGCTTGCTGGGTCGTTTCAACTCTAAATGAACTGCTCATATTTTTATGTGGTTTTTTTTTTTTAACTCTGTCGCTTTTCACGAGGCAGCTGAACAAGCCAATAGGAGGACTTCAAGCGCGTAAATTATTCTTCCCAACTTAACCCTTTCATGCCCTACTCAATAGGGTGATCTTTCTGTATGAGAGTTCATGTATATGTGTGAACATGTGTGCGTGTTTGTGGGTATATGTGTGTTTGTGCATGTGTATGTGTGTATGTGTGTATGTGTGTGCGTTTATTTTATGTGTATGTGTATACAGTCGAACCTGTATAAAACTACCGCACGAAAGGGGGGGGGCTCTCGTGGTCTAGTGGTTACTGAGTTCGCCTCTCAATAAGTAGGTCCCGACTTCTAAACCCAAAAGCGACTGTAAATTTTCTTTCCTAAAACATTTTCTCTTCCATCTCCTTTCCGGTTGTCTAACCATGTTGTGTCCTGAGGGAACTCTACTTTTTACAAGGGTGGAATTTTTGGAAAAGCAGTGGCAGAACACCAAAGTGGACCAAAAAAACACACCTGATTATCAACTGCAGTTAAAAAGAGTCGTATGAGCGTCAGAGAGGTAGTGGTGTTCTTGGTAGAACAGCCTGCTGTTGTGACAGCCAACCATCTGACTTCTCTCCTGGCCATGAAGTGGTTAAGTCAGCGACCGCCTGGCTACATCTTTGTGCGTTTCCACCTTACTGGAATCATTGTATTTTTCGAACTGGTTAGGCAGTAACATTCTGTCAGGAGCCACTGAAGTGCTAAGTTTGAGCAGCCAATTTATGAAAATCGAGTTATGCTTCTGGTTATTCTCTCTTTCAAAATAAGGGTTATAAAGAGTTGCAGATGGGCTTCATGTAAAAATTGGAAAATATCTGAGCAAGTCATACATCCTCTCCCAACCCAACGAGCCGCACCTACCTTTGGTGGTCTCGGTCTCCACCGACGCGACGCAGACCAATGCCGAGATGTTGGCTGCAACAAACCAATCCGCAATTCATGGAAACCAAAGAAACGACTTCGACTATAACAAATCACGTATCACATTAAAGAACTAATGAATGGCCACCGTGTTCTGCAAGACAGAAAATAAACCGAAACGTTCAACGTTAACTTCCCTCCTTACTTCTTTTTGAAAGAACTAAGCACTACAGCATCCCACAGAGACGAAAGTCTAAACTTTTACTTTTAGACACATCATATCAAACAGTCGACAGGTACCCCAACGTCTGATCACTAGTTTGCACAACAAAAGCCGGGTATTGGATGTTCTCGTGGTCGAGAGGTTACGGTGTATGCCTCTCATTCAATAGGTCCGGATAGCGACAGAAAACGTTCTTCTCTAAAATATTCTCCTTCCACCTCCTCTCCAGCTCGCTAACAATTTTCTGTCGTCTGCTTTCATCTCCACTTTCCGCCCCCAGCCCCTCACCTCCTTTGCTCCTTCCTCTGGGCTTCTGACTCTTTCTGCAGCCTTCCCACTTCTTGGCTCCTTCTTACGGATGTCTTTCAGCCACACCCCTAATCTTATGGAAGGTAAGATCTAACAAATAGCCTTCTCGGATAAGGGTGAAAAATCGCGAGGTTCGTGTGCAAGTTGAGAACATTCCCATGGTGGTAAGAACAGGCTTCGGCCGACACCTGGGCAAAATTCAAAATTTCCTACCAGCTGAAAATGATTAATGTGTCCCGTGTGCTCATACATGTATGAACGTATGCAGTTGCGAGCGCCGTAAAACATTCACCAAAAAGTCGGATACAGGTTTCTTATAAAATACTCAGACCGAGGTTTTTATGAGACCTCTGTATCCTGTGGAGAAAAATGCAGCTACTACGATGCAGAAGTGATGGCATTTGAATCAGCGCTGTACCATCTCCGTACAGTTTAGAAATTAGATCATTCATCGTGCCAACGCAAACAATATTGCGATTTTCACTAACTAACTATCAGTCTTACGCGAAGTAGGAGACAATCCTCATCTAAATCAAGATGTTACTTATACTCCTACATTTTGCTAATAACATATGGTTACATCCTGCGGCCAACCTGGCAACACAGTAGATTCCTAAACATTGAAACACACCTGACAATGACTGAGTAGATATACAAACTTAAACATAATATGCTGTATGCTTCCCAGGAAGCTGAGAATGTTTCGGAGTGTTCTATGGTCTGCTGGGGTAATAATATAGTGTAAAGCGCATAGAGCCTGCTGTTGAACGGGGATATGCGCTATACAAATGCTATCTATTATTATTATTATTTATTTATAATAAGTTAAGGACCATTTGCAAACACTCTCGAAGCACAAATAGGGGAAAAGCAAAACATTTGAAATTTCAAAGATAGTTCATGGAATCATTTCTTAACAAAATCAATTCAATTACAAAATGACAACGTCACGAACTTACGCAATATGCTGCTCCGAACAACAGCACCCCTCAAAATAACAATCTGGGAATTAGTGTCCATTACAGTCCGTTCAAAATCGAATGTACCCACCATGCCAAGCAATGCAATCAAGGCAGCGTCGCCACATTGTGTTGATGGTGGTGGCAATGAAGGCCTGAGGAAGGTTTGTCCACTCCTGCTACAGGATCTGTAGCAGCTTTTGTCGGTTAGCTGGTGGTGGATGGTGCTGCTGGGCTCTCCGACCAAGTTCACCTCACACATTCACAATGGGGTTGAAGTCGGGACTGTTGGCTGGCCATGGCATTCTTGTAATTGCCTCATGAAAGCGTTTACTGCACTGCAACGACGTGGGGTGGCGTTGTCGTTCTGGAGTCTGGAGTATTGCATGTTGGCCAATGTGCTGGAGACCCACCGTGACGAGAGGCTGCAGAATCTCTTGCAGGTACCGTTGGTCATTCAGAATACCATCAACATGGTAAATGGGGGTTCTCTTGTGTGGGTTGGGCTAATCTCACTCTATACTAATATGTTCCACCACTGGGAGGAGT
Source organism: Aplysia californica (assembly GCF_000002075.1). NCBI lineage: Eukaryota > Metazoa > Mollusca > Gastropoda > Aplysiida > Aplysiidae > Aplysia > Aplysia californica. The sequence continues at coordinate 1,160,511 of NW_004797354.1, read as the reverse complement.
CACCTCCTGCACATTAATATCCATTAACTGTTCTCGTGGAAGCCGCCACACACGCACACGTTTCCTTAGTTTATGGGCCCTGCACCAAGCACGACGACTTGCCTGGTGTCCTACAGTCAGTCTCGGTTTCTTGATTGAACGCCTGGCACGGATGTTGGCAGCTTGCGGACGACGACGCCGAATGGTCTGGGAGGTCACCGCCGTGTTAGTAGCAGCATGCAGACGATGCCTGATACTGTTGGCTGTCGTTGCCCCCTGTCGCAGGGTCTGCATGCGGACATATCGGTCCTCTCTATGAGTGGTCTTTTGGGGTCGACCTGCACTTTGGCGTTATTGGACAGATACAGTAGCTTGATGGCGAGGCGGACGTTGAAAGAGTGTGACACTGCAAGCATTTTGGCAACTTCTCGGGCTCCAACTCCATCCTGCAGGCACGATTAAAATCTCTCAGCTTTCGTTTTTATGACAGGTTGATGCGATACTGGATTTTGGGCAAACGGTGGCTTATATTGACACCAAAGTAGCACAATTCGAGCACATACGCCCGTTTATCACGTGCACCAGAAATTGTAACTGAGGAATGTCCGTAGTGTCGCACACAAATCGATAAAAAGCAGCAAATTTGGCTAGAATTCCCCGAGGATTTCAGTGCTCCACCTGGTGGCTTTACATTACGCATTGTTAACCCCTTAACACTTTCAGAGCACAAAAAAAATAGAAACATTCCTTGCTGTCTTTTTTCCGGAGTTTTAAAAAATCAGGGCTGTTTGCCAAGGTGGTCCTTAATTTATTATGAAGTCTGTATTTGTCAAAAAGAATGTGTTATTCAGGGCAGCCCCATACTCCCACCTCATTGCACACTGCACAACACACTATTAAAAAACAAAAATAAACAAGTTTGAATGAATATATCATGGGCCTTGTGGAAAACGAGAGCAATACATTTCGAACAAATGACTGCAACACATCGAAATGACGATAGTGGAAAACGTTCATAGAAAGGACAGGTCAAGATCTCCCGACTGCCAATAATTCAACTCAATTTCTACTGAAGCAGAATAAAACCAGGATTCCTCTGAATACATCATGTATGTGACTACACATAATATGGCACTGTGGTTCTACTGCACTGCACAACCCCTGAAACATTAGCGCTAAACGTCCCCCCTCCCCCCTTCCGAGATCTAACAGTGAAAAGACACTGTAGAACATTATAAAAACTGCAGCAATCGTACATTTCTCACAACATGGTAATGTTAAGAAGGATGAGAGTCCAGCTTCTGATAGATCGATAAAAACAGCATTAACAAATATTTTAACGACTTCATGAATTCCCAAACCTTCACACCAAAATACTCTGTATTAGGACATTTTTCATTACATTTTTTTCTTAGA
>NW_004797354.1:1144116-1154116 GCF_000002075.1 Aplysia californica | reverse complement strand
TCGTAGTGTGTAGATGCTGACGGTTCCAAGCAATGGTTGATTCCATAGCCTTCTGCTCCTGCCACTAAGTCTTGAACTTCTGCAGGTGCCCCATCCAATTTCAAGCTATTATAAGAATTGCATTCGAAAAAGGCTTGACTAGTCGAAACACTAAAAAGTGTTGACTTCAGATTTTTCAAAACGAAATACTGAGCAGATAGAAAATCGTCATTCTGATGTAGCGATCTGTGGAAGGGCATGCATAAGCCTGCACCTTGTTCCAATACTGTATACTTAGGTTGTGCTGTCTCTGTTTATTTTCAGGGGACAGAGAGGCCATGGAAGACGGAACTACCGGGACCTCAGCAAAGGGTAAGTTGCTATGAAATTATATACACATATAATATATATATATATAAACAGCAAAGGGTAAATAAATATGAAGAAGAAGAAGAAGAAGAAGAAGAAGAAGAAGAAGAAGAAGAAGAAGAAGAAGAAGAAGAAGAAGAAGAAGAAGAAGAAGAAGAAGAAGAAGAAGAATGAATGAATGAATGAATGAATGAATGAATGAATGAATGAATGAATGAATGAATGAATGAATGAATAACATTGTCCCTTGCTTACTTGCTTATTTTCTTGCTTTTACTTATTCCGACCTCTGTCACCTTGTGAGAAACAAACGTTCCACAATCTAAGTCAGTGGCTTTGTGTGAGACATGAGAGTTATTACAGTAGAGGGTTTTACGGCGCTTGCAACTGCATAAAGTCATATGAGAGCGGACATGAGAGTTAATAATATATTAATATCTATAGAATCGGTCTACAATTCTAATTGCGCATATCAGCTCGTAGTAACCGTGACTTCACGAAGCTATTCGATACCACGCTGAAACTGGCTGACTGAGTGTCTGAAAGAGCTAAGGGAAGAATGCCTGCATTGAATAACAGTTCTGTACTATGTGCATCTACACGGGTGTGTATGTGTTTGCACATGCGGCGAAACACCAAACCAATGTGCCAGGATCTAGACAATTAAGATTTATCTTATCTTATTTCCATCATCAAACCAGTGTATGTGGTGTAGCAGTTAGATACTCCACTTTCGCACATGGAATACCCGAGTTCGAATCCTGATCGAGAGGAGAGAAATTTTTATTAAGTATTTCGGTCTGCCTACTTGGGTGTTATATCCCTTTCTGCCCAAGTTGGCCCTGAGAGGCAGGGTTGAAAGCCCGACTCCCATAAGATCCTAATAGTGTAAATGCAAGAGTAAAAACACCTACGTCTTTAAAAAAAACACCACCATCATCACCTCTAGTATCCTTAAGTCTATAATGGAAGACAGTAAACGTTTCCGCCTGACTGCTATGTTTGGACTGTTCTTTTAGATTTTTATTTTTTTTAATCTGCCAGACTGATGCAAAAAGGTATACTTAAGAAACTAAATTGGGAACGTTCCAACTGCCATACTCTTAAAAAGTTTGGGAGAGGAGTAGGGGGGGGGGAGGCTGACCTTCAGTTTTGAACACATTCAACAAACTAGTGTGATTGCCTTCTGTGTGTAAGGCAGGTCATTCATCAACTTCACTTTCCGCTACCTTGGAGTCACAAAGTTCTATCTGATATGTTGGCCGTTTTGAGTTACTAAGACTATGCGGTCAGAAACCAATTAATGTTCTATTGCTTTATCAAAATTGTAAGATTCGGAGTCGTTATCAAGACATTCAAAATACTCCATTCGAAAAAGCTTGGCATGCTGTGAAATTACAAATGTTTAACTTCAAAGTTCTCAAAACTAGGTACTGAGCAGATAGAACTTTGTTATTCTAGGGTAGAGATTTCAACGTCGTCTAAAGCACATGACGCTGGAGTCAAACTCAAAGTCTGCGCCGACAGCATACCGCCTGGCGAACAATTATATCCGGCCCGCCAGGCAAATACATGTAATATTTTTCAGATAGTTCATCCTGAGAAATTTAACTCAAACGTCATTTTTAAAATAGCATAGGTGTTGCCAATAAAAGATGCCAATCATCCAGCTCTGACAAACTGGTATAAGAGTAAAATTTACTTTGCTTTGCTTTATTATTATTTTATCTTTTGTGTGTTTTAATTCATGCCCTTGTTTGTTTGTTGTTTGTTTGTTGTTGGGTTTTTTAAAGTTCACTTTTCCCCCTGTTCAGTTATGGTGTTATCCGTTGCAGCCTGTAGCCTTGGGCCTGATTCGAGTTTTTCCCTTGGGTGATAGAGTTTGACACCCCTAATCTAAGGCTCCCTCCTTTGCCAAGAACTGCTTATCTCAAATACGGAAAGTGCGAAGTTTATTTTGACGGCATTCCAGACCTTGACTAGCCCAGTGTGGAACTTACCTCACGGTCAAAATGTTGTAGTGGACGTGACGACAGAGCGCCAGCTAGTAAAGAAAACAATTGCTTGCCAACCAAAATCGAGTTGTGTGTAAATAATACCGACCTTTTTTAGTCTATTGACTGTATTCATCAAGTAACAAAGTATTACTGTTGAAAGTGGTGTGTGAAACCTAAAATGTTCTATTTGCTGAGATTCCTTTTCCCGGCAAGTTATTATTAGTTTTTCATAAAAGTGCATTCTGTAGTTTGTCTTTCACATCTGCCTGCTTTTTTGTGTGAGATCCATGGAATAGTGACACTTCACCTATGTTCTTCGGCGTCAGTGGTTGGAGGTTCGGTGCTTACCATTAATTTGAAGAAAGAAATCAAATAAATGCATCTTTTTTTCATTTTGTTGCCTTTATTCGGGTAATAATAATATTATTATTATTTCCATTGCTATTACTAATGTTATTAGTAGTAGTATTATCCCAGCCTGCCTGCTGGCACGTCCCAATCGGTCCTGTAGGTCATGACAGGTAAGGTATAAGCTGCCATTGTCTTCATTAGTCTAAATTGTGTCAATGGAAATAGAGTATACAACATTTACGGTCGAGACCTTTGTGTTTGACATTGTGATTGTACAAATTGTATACCCTCATTGACGTTATTTAGATCATAATGGAGGCAGGCTGTTTCGATCCTAAGTTCTATATGCCATTTCGAAACTGGGTTTCGAGGGTGCCATCTTCCAGGGTGTTAGACTGAGAATCGCAAGATCAGAAACTTCTCCAAGTGGAAATCGAGCACATGTCTTTGATTGCGTTGATAACGATTGGGTGGGGTGGATGAGTCAGATAAAACGTAAAAACTAATAAAAGACTGTGTATGAGATGTATCCGCTTTCGTAACAGTGTCATCGTGAGCCTCGTAACTACTAACAGGAAAAGAAGGTTAAATAATGTTCAAGTTAACTGGTGGAGATCTTGATGTAAAAATACTTCTAGAAAAAGTTTCTGCGTTGGTGAACAGTGATCTTTGAAAAGACACAAGTTGATCGATCTCAGTTCTTGGAAGGCTTTCTGTCACGGAGAAGACAGTGTCGGATGTTGCACTGGAGCTACCGTGGTGAGTAATTTATACTTTTCAAAATTGTATTTTAATTTGGTACCTATCTTTTGGTGAGCTTGTTACCATTTTAAAATGTTTTTCTTTTTCTTTTGATTATTATTTGAGAAAGAAAATAGAATCTTTTGACAAAACGGACCCCCACCCCACCCACCCCAGAAGAAAATGTCTGTTACGCCAGAAGACATGAAGTCAATTCCAAGGTGTCGTAAAACGATTGCTACTTACATAACAGTTAATTAGTTCGTATAAGTATAAATGTCGGAAACTGGAGGTGTTACAAGAGAGTAACAAACACAAAAAGGAGGTGAGATAAGGACGATAGATGTTTGACTTGAAAGAATTAGCAAACCACACCAGAGCACTCGCCAACCACCCACTCTCCATTCTCTAGAGGAGACATGACTGCATGGTTGAGGCGCTTGGCTTTTTGACCATGACAATGACAATGACAATCTTTATTCATCTCGCAGGGAGAAATTTGTCTTGGTCGTTAACAATGGCACATATTACTCCTTTTTTGTTTGTTCCTCTCTTGTAACACCTCTAATCTCCGACCTTAAATGACCTTACTGTGTTGCAAGTGCCTTAAAACTCTACCTAAAATTAAAAAATAGCTTACTGTTCGGAAATGTGCGTACAAGTTAGACTCGACGCCCCCGCTGCCCTTTCCCCATCCAAAACAATAAGAAGCTTATTTCACGCATGACGTCTCTTTGTAATGCAAATTATATAGTTGGAAAGCGCACAGGACATTTTATAGAACGTAGATAAACGCTAGATATATGCAATTATTGTTATGTCGACCAACTGTGAGAGAAAATCCTGGATGTGTGGAAGAAGACAAATACGTTTCGATAGGAGGACATAAGTTTACTTTTACTTTTACCGAAAGTTGTGCTAGAGTACCGTTGCAAACCCTACATAGGCACCATACATACTGTCCATTAACTGCTATCTGCATAATATATGCCGCCCGTGTATACACCTCGAGTCTCTCGATTCCTGTCGTGTTTGGTCTGTGGCAAACCACTCTCACAACCCCCACCACTTACCTAACATCTCAATAGGCGTGTCGAACTCAAGGGTATAGCTCCTGTGGGGGTCCAAGGATTTTCTGTATCTCTGTTAGGAGTAGCGTATGTCAAGTCTGTGCCTTGTTCAGAAAGGCGGAGAGGTTCACGAACTTTTAACTTCTCTGCTCCCATATGTCACATGAACAGTTCGATCTTTCAAGGAGATGTCTTTTTACGCCCCCATCGACACCGTTTACATGTACAGGGTGATCCAAAAAAACAAACTGTACAACTTGTTTTTAAATATCTTCCGCCATAATGAAGTTTTGGGTTTCAAATTTGAACATAATATTTTGAAGCCAAGGGAAATTTGTCTGATATTCATTTTAGATAAGTACATTGACTGATTTTGCTCCACATGGTGCATTAAAAAAAACTAGCCCATGTTCAGCCTTGTACCCATTTTCGTAGCATGCCTCACCAGTTCGCATTAGGCCTATCACTTAAAGTTGCAACAAACGCGTCTTATTACACGCTACAGCAGTCTAACAAGTCAACAGAAGTTTGCAGATACTATTATTTCCCAAATGTTGTTGGCTTGCTGAGATCATGGTTAAGTTTAGTAAAGAGCAGAGAGCGTTTTGTATTGAACATTACCTCTCCACAAACTCACCATCCATGACATTTCGTAAGTTCTGCACACGACATGGAAATAATGCTTGGGTGCCCTCAAGACTTTTGGTGTCATGTGTAGAGAAGTTTTGTCAGTTTCGATCTATAGGGAATCAGAATTAAAAATGTCCTTTAAAAATGGTCGCTTCAAGTCGAACACGCACCATGCACAGCTCTTTGAACGCTACCAGGGTGCAGATTTCAGTTGTCGAGTCCTATGAGACGTCTGTCCGTAGACGATCTGCAGCTAAGACTTCCGTACACCTCAACATTCTCATGCCAATTTTAGCTTACGACCGCACCATGTTCATCTTTGCTAGGCCGAGATGACATGATCAGAGCGTGGCAATGTGTTCATGATTCCTCGATTGTCGCGAAAAGCGGGATCATTTCCTCGGTGTCATTTGATTTAGTGCAAAGCCCATTTTCACTCTGCGGGGTATGTTAACTCCAAAAATGCTGTTTATTGGGAACCCACTCCCTATTATCTCAAGAATCCACTTCATACTGAATCTGTACAATGTATGTGGCTTTAAACACTCATGGTTTAGCAGGTCTTTGTGTTTGGGCTCCATTGAACATTTCAAACGACGCGTGAAAAATTAGTCCAAAGGAGTGAATGTAGAGCACTTCTAGGAATTCCAACATGGAATCGTTAAAAATCTGTAAGACATTAGATATTGTTTAAATGTCAAAGAGATGAAAATCAAATGTCAAAGAGAAAAGAAAGAAAAAAGTCAACCAATCTTTTCACGACTTCCTTTTTAAAAAATTTTAATTGTTGAACTTTGCGTTTTTGGGCTGTTTTATCATTGCGTTATTGCCTTTTTCAGAAAAAAAATTTTCTTCGTGGAATTTATGTCAAACAAATTTCTTTTGAATTAATTGTGTCTGTTCCAAATTACAGCTGCTAGAAAAAATTTTGTGCGAGAAATTCAAAAACAAAGCTGTTCAGTTGTTGTTTTTTTAATCACCCTGTTGATCATAAGGACTCAGGCTTCGATCACATATTCTGTCAAGGCCAACCGTCCATGAGAGGGATACACCATCCCAGCATAAAGACCGATATATTCGATAACACCTGCCTTCACACAGGAACAAATTCGGGTTTTCTGTTAACGACGGCGAAACCCACACCTCTTCTCCAGAGCCACCAGTTAACAATACACTAACGTAATGCAGAACGGCATCAGATGGGCTGATGGTATAATCTTCTCCTGTAAAGGCAAGGTAAAAAAGATCCGGGTCTGAAATGGATATGTGTAGTTTTGTTCACCCCTCTGTTTGTTTTTTTAGCTCGGAGCTCACACACAACCTAGTTTCCTGGGAGCAATTAAAGTAATAACAAACCAGTGTATAATGAGAATGTCACTTTATACAGTTTTTTGTTTTTGTTTTGTTTTTTGTAAAGTGTTTTACGGCGCTCACAGCTGCATTAGGCCATATGAGCTCGCGGGACACACCTAATATTTTCAGTTGGTAGGAAATTTTGAATTTTGCCCACGTGGCGGCGATTTTAGACCACCAAGGGATCTTTAACGTGCGCAACTTGCACAGGGGCCCTCCGAGATTTTTCGCCCTTGTCCGAGAAGGCTAGGTGTAGATCTTTCCTACCAACAAAGGAGGTGAGGGGGCAGGAGCAGAAAATGGAAAGGGGGTGGAAGGAGACAATTTTAGAGAAGACAATTTTTAGATCGCTACCCGGATTCGAACCCGGGACCTTTGAATGAGAGGCCAACACCTTAACCTCTAGGCGCGAGAGCCCCCTTACTTTATACGGTGATACGTAATGCGAAAAAGTGCACTTTAGTTTAGTATGGTAAGAGTTTTACGGCATTTACAGCGCAACAATATAAGTACCTAGAAAGTAGAGATTGTGGTGCGTAACAATACTGTAGACTGCCAAACTAGGTACCAAAGCACTGCCTTCATTTCTGTTCATTGGGCCTGTTTCTTCAGAATTACACTACACTCTTTCCACCCTCCCTCCCCCGGGGCTCTCCACACCCCAGCCCTACTCTTGTTACCATTGCCTCTCGGACACGCCACCAATTGCCTCTAATGAGGCCACGGTCATATTCCCAATCTCGCGGTTCTCTTGTCAATATTGTTCCACTCCTTATCGGTTCACTACGCGGCGTCCATTAGCAAGGCAAGACACACGCGTGCACGCCGGACCCCACTGGCCATACAACAATCTAGAATCTGGTATTACTGCAGGCGTAAGGCCAGTCCACACTGTCAGGCCAGCCAATATGGTATAGTTTGTTACAACATTAACCTGTGGTGTAGCGATTAAGCACTTTGTAGACCCACACACAGGAGACTGAGTTCGATTTTCGAGTAGGATTACATTTTTATCGAGTATCCCGTTTAATGTTACTGAACGTCCCTAGGACTTTCCTTTCAATATAGGTTTTGAAGCAACGAATTTATTATATTAGAGAAACTTTTGAATCCTCCATGTTTACAGTTTATGATTGATTTGTTGTTTTTAACACCCCCCCCCCACACACACACCACAAGCCACACGCACATACACACACACACACACACACACACACACACACACACACACACACACACACGCACGCACACACACACACACACACAAACACACACACACACACACGCACACACACACACTCACACACTTATTCAGCACGTACAGTTCTGTATATACGTATGTAGGTGTGTATATGTGTGAGAGCGTGTATGTGTGTATGCCCATGCTGTTTGTGTGTGCTAATGTGTGTTTGTGTGTCTGTGTGTGTCTTGGTCGTGCGTGTGCGTCTTAATATATGATTGATATATATATATATATATATATATATATATATATATATATATAAAATTATGTATATATGTATTATTTATATATTATACATATATATATATATATATATATATATATATATATATATATATATATATATCTGTGTGTGTGTGTGTGTGTTTATATTTTTGTTCTATGCCCCCCCCTACCCACACACAAACATACAGTGGCATCCAAAAGAAACTTGAAAATGTAATCACCAAATCATCGTTTTTAAGCCGCGCATTATCTACTCATGTAGCATACCAATTTTAAGCTCAATAAACTCTGCATCATCTAACACATCAATTATTCATCTATGTTTGTTAAGAGACTCCAGAGATATGGTCACTCAAAATTGACTATAAAAATTCAGGCTTGGCAAAATTGGGCGAAATCAAAGAAAAAAAAACTGTCCTGTGCGTGTATTGGGGAGCATCAATGTTGATAGAATGTGCATACTTTACACATCCAAGGAATGGAGAATTTTGTAATGTAATAAATAATATTCTATTTTGATGTTTTGTCATGATAGATTTAAACAAAAGGGGAAAATAGAGCAATCCCAAATACCACCCAAAACGTTCACTTAACATTAAATGTGCTCATTATTATTTTGCTTAGGAGACATTAGTTTTGTGTAGTCCATATTAAATTTTGGACATAATTTTCTGTCATTTCATCCTAAATGTCACATAGAGTTGCCAACAAAGGGTCTGAATTGGGAGAAAGTTCGCATGTCTTCGGCTGCTGTTTCATGTTACTTCACTTTTCGCATACTTGTAGGATTCCCATCTAGAATATTTACTGGTGACCACTCCTTGATCGATTTGGTTTTCCAAGAATTATCTAGTGGCATTGGCCTTGTGAGAATGTTCATTGCCATGCATGGAAATGTCTACTTGAATGACACCATGACGAAAATAAAGATAAGACATGACATTCTAGTACTTGCGCGATGTAGTCCACTAAACCAACCCGTCCAGTGATTCTCATGAGGGCGGTACTATCCATTTAACCCAACACCGCCCAAAACCATGGTAGTTATGTGGCCTCTGTTTCTCAGTGATAGATGATTAGGTCCAAAAATTAACTAACACAATCCATGTGCAAAATAGGTTTCGTGCTCAACACGCAATTATTAGCTCCTAAACAAAACAAATTAATACTAATTTAAGTCCAGGTTTTGAACGGTATTTGTTACGGCTCTGTTCTCCAATCTGTTTGAAAATATCATCAGAAAATGCTGCTCATTGCAGAGATAATAATACTCTCTTTTCATTTGATATCCAGTACATCTCCATTCTACCAATGTTGATGCACTTCGATATAGGAGTGAACACACTTTTGCGTTTCTCTGACTTCGTAAAATTTTGCCACGCCTGAATTTTTTTTTTCTTTTGAGTGACCATACTTTTGATGTCTCTCAACATAAATGAAATATTAGTGTGTCACTTGTGTCAGACAGTGCAAAATTTATTCAGCTTTAAACTGGTATGCTGCATGAGCGGGCATTGCAAGCCTGTGACACGGTGACTGGGTGATTATCTTTTCAAGTTTATTTTGGACACCACTATATTATAATTTTTTTGTAAGGAAACAGCAGCTCCGAAGTGTTACAGGGCTATAAAGCTGTTACGCACCACCCATCGATGCACTCCTCGGAAAAGTGCATTTCATTGATGCACTCCTCGGAAAAGTGCATTTCATTATCTCAGTGACAATCCAATGAGAGTTTTTCTACGTGGCAAGGACTTCTGAATTTTGACGGTGGTTTTTTCTCATTATAATTTAATTTTTCTTTTTCTTTAGCGGCTCTCTTTAGTCACTATACTCAAGTCAAGCGTCGTTTTTTTGTTGTTGTTGTTGTTGTTTTGTTGGTTGTTTGTTTGTTTTTTGTTTTTTCTTTTGGTTCTGTCTTTTTAGACCCAAACGGACGAACCGTCAGCTCATCTGACTTCATGATGGAGGGCAGCCCTGTGAGGCATTTAAAAATTCAAAGGCTCCCCAAAGACTTTGCTCCCCCACTCTCTCTCTCTCTC
>NW_004797354.1:1135368-1143359 GCF_000002075.1 Aplysia californica | reverse complement strand
TCTCTCTCTCTCTCTGGCTCCTCCCACCCCCACTCAACTTCGCACATTCACATACCGTTCATCAAGAACCATGCACCTTTAATACAGCGAACGAGCTGACTGTAGCAGAAACAACAATAACCGCGCGCATTACTTAGACCACACTTGTCAGATTTCCCTCACGACGCAGGTCAATTGATCTCAGCCATGCTTGACTTGCCGCGCTGGGCTTCCACACCTACATCAACATTGGCCACGACTTTCATTGGAAGGCTAAGATGACCAAGAGGTTTGGATAGTTCGTCCCAACAAGGTCATCTGCGAATTGTTTAGGCCTCGTGTCGCACCTTGGTGTTGTAGAACTTGTCTTCTGAATGGAGAAACGTGCAAAAGCCTAAAGAAATTTACTCAAGTAAAGTGTAGGCTTTTGCTTTTAAGCTGTCGATTTATGAAAAGTACTCGAACACACAGCTTCGGTATATTTTTAAAATCATTGTTTGGGATTGTATCTATGTGAAGAAGGGGATGTGATTATATATGTGATTTCACATTCATAACGTGTTTGGAAAATGTGTTCAGATGTGAACTCATTGGTACTTTCAATTTTAATTGTTTTGACAATTCAGTGTTTTTCCTTTAACGTTTGTCTAAAAAATTATATGAATTCACTACAAGACATGAAAATACACAGCTGAGTAGAGTGATTGATGTACACCTCTTTGTGGGTGAGTTTAATCTCGAAGTAGACAGAAAGCAAGCCGTTTTTACAGGCGGTAAAGTTGTACCTTTTTAGTTTTAGTAAGAGGTTTTACCGCACTTGCAACGTAAAAAGGTCTTTTCAGTGCCGAAGATTGTGCCTCCATGTGATATAGGTTTTTGTCTACATGAACAACGCAAAGTGACAGTAACTGCTGTGGCCGCTCGATCTGGAAGTATCAGATGAACACTTCGAAACCTTGGGGCTGTTTTCATCAACAAAGGGGTAGGTGGACTTAGTGAAGTCGGTTCACCAATGTTGTGGGTCACCGAATGCGTATATTGGTCTTAACGCGTACAGTGTGATTGGTGGGTATTTCAAATTTGATAAATCTGCTGTCAGGCTATAATGCAATAGTGCCTACAGATATAAAGACGTATTTATGCATGGGTATGATGTTGCTCACATGTATCTACATGTATTTTTCAATTATACAATACTTGGAGTTGTTTTAGCATTGCATTTCTGGTACACATAAATATGTATATTTCAATCATGAAATAATTGGCTGACTAAGTTGATGTCTCATAAGCTGCATTATTATAAAAAAAGTGCATAAATCACTCCGTGCTCTATATTCGCCTTCTAACCTTCTTAAGCAAGATATAGACTTGAATCATAATATTTCTAGACCATGCAATGTCATGGCAGCCCCTCTTCCCCCCTTGCAAAAACTTCGCTGCTAAGCGCGCTCACAATAGGCGCCCAAATAAGGTGCCAAGCACAAGTCTCCCACTGTCCCTATAGTAGAGAGTAGGCACAACTCTCTATATTACCCTTTATCGTGTTCAAAATTGAGTCAACTGGCGCGCACATTAAATGCTAACAAGTCTGTGCTAGCAAACGACCCCCAGCCTTTGGTTTGTCTTGATTGCAAAGTAAGTTTACAAATCAAAGTCATCTCTATTCTCACGACAACATGTCCTATAAATGCGGTTATGCTTCGTACGCTTTCTGTTTTATTTTTGCCTATGCTAACGTCGTTATTGTTTCTTTGGGGGTTTATTTCGTTGAGAGAGGCACAACATATAAATTAGAGTGGCTGAAAAAAAGGGAAAACAATCCGGATTTTTTCCAATCCTCAATCTGACTTCGACGGGCATGAACATTTTGTTTTCATTTGAGACTCTTGAATGAATATTCATGTCGAATTGGCTGGTCATTTGAATTTTATTGATGAAGATCAATTTCACCAGCTGATATCAGTGCGGTATAAAAAAAATTATTACATTTGTTAATGTGCTATACCAAAATTTATTCTACTTGTGAAATTGCCAGTTGTAATCTTTCGTTGAAACTATAATGATTACAGCTTGGACATTTCACTGGTAGGATAAATCATAAACTCATACCACAACTCAAGTAATACATTAGTTTTCTTTATATCTTCCTTTCATAGACGTTGATAAGTATGCACATTTGCCAACACCACCCCACCCCCACCCGCATTTAAAAACAACAAACAAACAAACAAACAAACAAGCAAACAAACAAAAAATAAAGCAAAAACCATTCTTAACAATGTTAGTAGAACACTTCTTCCAAATTTGACGTCACGGCTATGTCTATGTGGCCCCACTGAGATTGGAAATCAGGGATGAGTGAAGCTGGTCAAGTACACTCCGGATGGAGGGCTCAGATCTACTTTTACCCTTTTCTGGTTCCTATTCAAACTGGTTTTAGGGTTATAGTGTATGACTAGTGTGTAGTCGCGGGTTGTTCATGCCTTTCAAAGTAAGTTTTGTTTTGCAAAAAAAAGAAAACGAAAGGAAACATAAGATCAAAAGGGGATTTGTGAGGCAGCGTGGTGGAATCAGGCTCTCATCAATTTTTGGTCATGTAGAGTTACTAGTATCATCTTATAGCTTGTTCACTTGTCTTTATTTGGATGAAAAAAATGTCCATTTATCTTGAATACAAGTCGAGATGTTTGCGAATGAAGGAGGTGGGGTTATCTGTTTTCAGAGGTAAAATTAGTGAGAAAATTCCCCGCCAAAGATTAGCTATTTCCTTAGCTTAAGAGTCGGGGTTAACAGAAAAGTTACATTATTTGTGCTTTTAACCAACGTTTTTCAGGAAAAATCCACACAGAAATTAGTTCTTTAATAGGTGAGAAAGGCGTTGAGCCAAAAAACAAAAATTTGATAGAAATTCACAAACCTGTGAAAAAAATACGAGTTTCTTCACTTTTATAATTTTGACGAGAGCCTGATTCCACCACGCTGCCTCTCATTTGCTCTATATGCTGTGCAGGCACTTGGACACGATGAGGAGAAAATGCAATGGTGCAGTTTTCGTTTCGATGACATTGTTGTTGTTTAGTCATAGAAAGTTTCCTGGATCGTCATCTAAAAATAAATAGCGATGAGCTACAATAGAGAGAGAGAGAGAGAGAGAGAGAGAGAGAGAGAGAGAGAGAGAGACAGAGAGAGATAGAGAGAGACAGGGATAGACAGGGAGAGAAGAAGGGGGGAGGGGGCAGGGCAAAGACGCAGAGTGTGGAGATGGAGACAGACAGACAGACAAACAGACAGACAATCAACAGACAGACAGACAGACACGTAGACAGATGGGAGATGATGACAAGGATGGCAACTAACTTTCAACATGCAGAGTTTTAGCTAGAACATTCTTAAACCAATATTCATTTAAAATACAAACAATTATTTACCTTTATTATCACGTTAGTTTTTCTGCAATATTACTCATAATGAATGTGAGCTTGGAACATAAAACAGTAGCCGGCTGTGGATTTTTTCAAGGAAATTAAAATGTAGCCTACTAACAAAACTAGGTATTAATGATGAAACACGTGGAAGGAAAACGCAGTATCCATATTTAGTGGCGCTGAAATGATGCTGTTGTAATTTTACTTAATACTTTCCTTTCATCTTCAGAAACAAAAGAATTGAGAGTGGCACTTAAATGAGGTGGAGCCGAGTTTATAGTTGTTATTAACACCTTTTAAAACACTAAAGTCCACACGTGTGCACTACCTCATAAAAAGTGATTAACTGTATTAACCCTTGACGGGACCTTTCGTGGTCTAGAGGTTATGGTGTTCGCCTCTCATTCAATAGCTTAGAAACCTGATGACGACGGAAAATGTTCTTCTCTAAAATGTTCTCCTTTTACCTACTTTTCTGCTCTCTAACCATGTTCTGTCACACACTTTCTGCCTCCCCATCCCCTTTGCCCCCTCCTCTGGACTCTGGCTCTTTCTGCAGCTCTTCTACTGCTGCTCCTTGTTTCTTTTTTATTACTGTCTTTCAGCCACACATGTGATCTTATGGTAGTTAAGATCTAATACCTAGCATTGTCGGATATGGGCGAAAATCTTGGAGATCCTATGTGCAAAGTTGCGTACGTGAAAGATCCCTTGGTAGTCCTAAAATCAATCAGAGTAGGCTAAGGCCGCCACCCTGGCAAAATTCAAAATTTCTACAAGCTAAAAATGTTTAATGTGTACTGCGCGATCATTATGGCCTTATTATTATGCATTTGAACGGGCCGTAACATGCTTATCAAAACAAACACAACCCTTTACTGTGGCGTCGGTGGCCTAGTGGTTAGGCTCTCGGACTCGCAACCGTAAGGTCGTGGGTTCGAATCCTGTCAGGGACCTGACGTTGTGTCCTTGGGAAAGGCACTTTACACGAATTTTCCTCACTTCACCCAGGTGGGAATGGGTACCCGGCTATAGACAGCGAAAGATCTTGTCAGTTTGTTAGTGTTTGAGCGCTTAATCGGCTGCTTGCACTGTATGCTTCCCGGGAAGCTGAGAATGTTTCGGAGTGTTCTATGGTCTGCTGGGGTAATAATATAGACGTGTAAAGTGCATAGAGCCTGCTGTTGAGCGGGGATATGCGCTATACAAATGCTATCTATTATTATTATTATTTACTTCCAATGAAACTTTCTTGAATATTATTATTATAATGCTTTCAATTTCTGAAATAGGGGAAATAATCCTCTAAAATATAACTCTTTCAGTTTTGAAAAAAGACATTTCTAAAATTCTATCCAAAATAATGTGGGGAAAAAATGATTTTAAAAAACGCAGCTATTTTAAGAAAAGAACACTTGTTTTGACAAGCTTGTTTCCACCAGAGAGTCTGCATACTCACGTAATTTTAAGCTCTCTGTCTCCATTTTCCACAGCAGTATAGTGTTGATGAGTTCTCCCTCTATATTATTGCTAGTATACATTTATATCGGTTTGCACTCGTTCAAATCTATTTCGGCTAATTTCATAATGATGTAACTGCTTTAGTGAATTAAAAATACTGTTTTACGGATTGCAACATGAATTTTAATGTACTTTCGTGTGACCAAGTTCGCTTCTTGGACCGAGTTATCATGTGCATTATTTCTTTTAGTATGTTTCCCTGGACACTGGAGATTTGATGTGGTCTGCACTTATTGTATTTTATTTCGATGTTACCAACAGTTTCTGGCGAAATGAGACCATTATTTTCAAGGTGCATTGTCAACTGCTAGCCCACTACTACAACCCATGTGTGTGTTCTCTGGTATAAGTGGGGTGGTAAGGGTTAATAACAGGCCTTCTTTTATTTCTATCAGTTTCCACTTACAACATGATAATGCACGACTCCCCAGGCGTCTGTGGAGCCGCGGTTAAGCGCTTCGTTGCCGCAGACAGGATACCTAAGTTCGATTCTCGAGGGGGAGAAAACATTAATAAGCATCTCGGTCTTTCTGCTGGGATATTGTATCCTTCTCAGGCCGAGTTGATCCTCACAGGCAGAGCCGGAAGCCTTCCTCTTAAATTGTGCCGATGAGAGTGTAAAAAACACCAACACTCAATAATAATTATAATAAAACATATGAAGTCAATGTGTGTTTCATGTTTTATAGAAGTGGTTAAAGATCACTTGGTTTGACTCGTTGCTTGTGATGGTGGAGTTATAGTTTTAGGGGGGGTCACTAGGAAATATAGATGAAACATGCTCTACAGCAAAACCTCCTGAACTAGCAAAATCTAGTGTAGTAACCAAACGAAATGATTAGGTTCTTCCACCATTGCACGACTTGAAGTTAGTTCCCGCGAGGGGATATTAAAAAAATAGTATTATTATTATTATTATTATCATTATTATTATTATTATTATTATTATTATTATTATTATTATTATTATTATTATTATTATTATTATTATTATTATCATCATCATCATCATCATCATCATTATTAATATTAATATTACTATAATAACAATAATAATAATTATTATTATTATTATTATTATCATCATTATTATTAGCATTATTATTATCATTATTATTATGAATATTACTAAAATTATTATTAGTAGTAGTAGTAGTAGTAGTAGTAGTAGTAGTAGTAGTAGTACTGTTTTGCTATTATTTTTTATCATTATTTATATTACTATTATTTTTGTGATTATCATCATTATTACTACATTATCACTATAATTATCCATATTGTAGGTATAATTATTATCACTATTATTACATTTATTGTTAGTATTATTATTATTATTATTATTATTATTATTATTATTATTATTATTATTATTATTATATTATTATTATTATTATTATTATTATTATTATTATTCTATTACACTACCTACGAGAGCTTGCAACAAAAGTAGGAAATGCTTAATAAAGACAAGTTTAATTGTAAGCTGTCCGATTCTCTTAATAGGCGCGCTCTGCTCTGTCGATTTGAGTCATCGGTGGATCGTGCAATGTCTTTTGTGTATAGTATCAATGGAATGCGCAACAATCCATTGATTGTTGCGCATTCTGTTTTAGATCGGTAGATATCTAGGTCGCGCAGCGCTTTCTGTGGATCCGTAGAATGCGCAACGGATCTTTGATCTTGCCCGAGTGTCGAGTGTATCGTTTTTTTCCTGAGAAATAAGGTATCAACAACAGATTGATGAGCGTCCATATCCATATAATATTGTTGACATTGCACTAAGCGGAAGTTGACGTCATTAAAACTACATGACTAAATAATCAATAGATTGTTGCGCATTCCAAGGATCTACAAAACGCCTAGCACAAATAGACAGAACGCTTCTAAATCATACAAAGACTACCTTCATTTACAATGACCAATTGGCGGCCAATGTTCCGCCAAAAACATCGCTCATTGCAATTTAAATAATTGAAATCAGTAGGTCATGTTTTGTATTATTGCATTGGCATAGTCAACCCGCAAATAAACAAATAAATTAATAAATTAATAAGTAAATAAATAGATAAATAAATAAATAGATAAATAGATAAATAGATAAATAGATACATAAATGAAAGGGGAAAAAGACGGAGGTAAAAAACCTCAATGAAACCACCGAACGGTCACTAATTAGAAAGACTATTACGTTTCCTAACATGTAGCAAGTCCCCGTGTTTCCAGCAGGTGTGGGGCTGTCCTGGGTAACAATGTGTTGTGATTCGCCACGCTCCGTGCCTTCATTAAGGGAACATACTCGACAGGAGACGCTTCTAATTCCCTTCTCACAAACTACGAGAGAACACTGTATGCACAAAAAGAGGATTATGTGACTAAAGTAATTTGAAACATCTTTTAAACACTACGCTAGCGAACAGGTGTCCAAGATGACGCCAAGATGACCACACCCCGGGTCCTATTTATTTTTTTTTAAATTTGGTTTTATTTCATTTTATTTCAAATTCTTTTTTTAATTCTTAGAAATTGTATTATTCTTTTAAACAAGGTATGTTATAATGGTGCTTTCCAAGAGAACCAGTCTAAAATTCCTTTTGTCCTCTACAATATGAGATCGTATGAGACAGGGTCGACTTTATTCTGTAAAGAAATTAATAAAGAACGAAAGAAAGAAAGAAAGAAAGAAAGAACGAAAGAAAGAAAGAAAGAAAGAAAGAAAGAAAGAAAGAAAGAAAGAAAGAAAGAAAAGACGAAAGAAAGGAAGGAAGAAAGAAAGAAAGGAAGACAGAAAGAAAGAAAACAAGAAAGAAAGGAAGAAAGAAAACAAATCCAAAGGAGCTAACTGTAATCCTCATCATCAGTGTGCTGTCCCAATTGACACGCACAGGGTATATGGATTGTATTGTGTCTCAGGAAGTAACAGGCATCGGTCTCTATAATTAATTGTCTATTGTAATGGAGTTGGGCCTTTTGGCACTGAGTGCTGGAGACATTAATTCATTTATTTTGTTTTGAGGGGAGAGAGAGAGAGAGAGAGAGAGAGAGAGAGAGAGAGAGAGAGAGAGAGAG
>NW_004797354.1:1131522-1133083 GCF_000002075.1 Aplysia californica | reverse complement strand
AGAGAGAGAGAGAGAGAGAGAGAGAGGGAGATAGTGTGATCGAGAGAGAGAAAGAGAGATGAGATGAGATGAGATGAGACAGAGATATTAAGAATGGTGACCCAACCCTGGTTTCTGAAAGAACAATTAATATTTTAAAAACAACAGCTAATAATAACATAGAAGCAAGTACAACAACTAATAGAAAAATGACAATTAATTAAAAAACAAAAAACAATTGATAAAAAAACAACAACTAATGATACGAGCATTGCCATGCACACAGTAGAAGATTTAAACATATGTCAGCTATAATAATAATAACAATGAATAATAATGATAATAATAATAAAATAATAATAATAATAATAATAATAATAATAATAATACTACTACTACTACTAATAATAATAATAATAATAATAATAATAATAATAATAATGCAATACATCGTATAGTGTAATGAGCTGTCTCTGTCCAGCAAAAGGATATTGGGGCACCATCAAGTTTGCATGCATAGCCCGTCTATTAAAAAGAATATACATTATTAGATAAATAGATCGACTTTTTTATAAAATAACTGTTTTATTTATCTAACTATGCGTAGACCTTCGTTAAAAGGTTTTTAAAAATGTATAAATAAAACGACTTAAAAACTATTTATTGTTCTAATATCAATATTTTTGCATCAACCGTCCATTAAAAAGATTAATAAATTAATTAATTAATAAATAAGCCCTGATTCTTTTAAAATAGCTATATATTCATCTAAGTTCTATTAACATTACTAGTCTGCTTATTTGATTAATAATCAGACCATAGGTTTACTATTATTTAGATCTATTCCTCTTTAAAAATCATACAAAGGTAGCCGTGCCAAAAAGCAATAAAATAAAACTAGTTAATCAAGATCTACACGTCGACGTCTGCCACAAAGGCGACATAAAAAGAAAAACTTACAAACTAACACGCAACAGTGGTCAAGCTAAAAATGTAATGATTCTCTGTAACATAAATTTACAATATTATTATTAAGGCATGATTCAATTTCACACTAGAGGCATCGGTCTATTGTTTCAGGTCTGTCGATGTGGCACATTCGCTTGCAGCTTTTAAACAGTCGATCGCCTGTATCGGATTACGAAGTTTTTAAAACCAACTTTTCACGCATGCGCTATTCTTCTCACGAGGTAGCAGCGTAAAAATTTCCGGATCGATTTCACGATTCAAACCAAGAGGCTATAATAAAGTTGAGGCATTTGCTGGTGTGGCAGAGTGGCATTGTTGTGTGGATGTGCTGTGTTCAGGATTCGATGGAATTTTGATGTGTTATTGTGTTTAATACAGACAGGCTTAATGTGCGGTAGATTAAATGTTCATTCTGGGATGGTTTATTCTCCGTTACGTAGAGTTGTTTATTCCTCTTGTTTGTTTTTATTGAATTTTTGTTTGTTTATTTGTTTGTTTGAGGGAATACGTGGCCAGATTGGAGAAAGAGGGGATCCGAAGATTGTACTGCTCCTGTTCTCTCTCTCTCTCTCTCTCTCTCTCTCTCTCTCTCTCTCTCTCTCTCTCTCTCTCC
>NW_004797354.1:1124691-1127542 GCF_000002075.1 Aplysia californica | reverse complement strand
TCTCTCTCTCTCTCTCTCTCTCTCTCTCTCTTTCCCTTTTTAATTCTCTCCCTCCTTGCACTCCACCAGTGTACAAAGAATTTATTACATGAGTTGTGGTGGTATATCATGTTTCCTACAAGTGAAATTGCCAAGTTGTAATCACGAGTTTCAACGAGTGATTAGAACTGGCAATTCCACAAGTAGGGTGAATCATGGTCTGCCACCATAACGAGTGTAATAAATTTTTTATATCATACTGATATCAGCTGGCCAAATCTGATACGGACCAACAAATTTCAATGGAACAGCCCATTAATTCGACAAGAAGATCCATTCAAGAGTTTTAGATCTAGATCTAGATCTATGTGACGAAAAAATTGCACCTCTTTGGGAGTCAGAGTGGTGACTGGAAAAACCTGGATTGTTTTCATTTAGATCTTTATTGTGCTATCCGTAGGTCTATTTCTTCGTCCGCGAAATAAACCTCAAACAAAACAACAATGACGTAAGCAGAAAACGCACGATTCAAAAGTTAAAAGATTAAGAAACTGTATTCAAATGACATGTTGTCGTGAGAATAGGGATGACTTTGATTTTAAACTTTGCAACCAAAACAAATCAAAGGCTAGATCTAGATCTAACATAGACTTGTGCATTGTACCAAAGATAGTAGGCCTACATAACTAGATGGGCCACTCAGGCAAAAAAGTATCCGCAGGAAATGCACTCTTTGCTTCAGATGGCGCTGCAGTCTGTTTTGAAGCTCTCTTTCGTTTTTCCAGAAGAAGTATAGGAATAGCACCTCCTTGCGTGCGCAGATCGACTGCTGTTCATCAGCAGTTCGAGTTCGTTCAGTGTGGAGTTTTCGTTGTTTTTTATTTTAATGACCTCTAGCCTTTCATTCTTAAGTCAAATTAAACTAAGAAAACAATCACCCTTTCCTCCGGAAGAGGTTTTTTGTCAGCATAACCATTTTAAAAAAGCGTTCTTCCGAAATTGATTAAAAAACTTGCTAGTTTCACTTTGATTTTTTTAACTCAAGTAGGATAACTCTGTTCGCAAAAGGTGCGCTTTTGCGAACAGGGCGCCACCGAATTTTGAGGACACTTTTTTAATTGGCTCAAAGAGAGAAGTGTCCCCTCTTGTTATATAGACTCTTTGATTGTACTAAAATACATAGCCGCACTCTGACGTAATCGCGTGTTACTGTGGTGCGCACCATTTGGCTCAATTTGGAGCAAAATTTAGGCCAAAGTAAAGAATTGTGCCTACTCTCTACTATAGGGACTGTGGGAGACTGGTGTTTGTCACTTTAGGCGCCTATTATTGTGCGCACGTTTTGCAACAAATTTTTTCTACGAGGGGGGGGGGGGGGGAGCGGCTGCCAAAACATTGCTCGGTCTAGGAATAGGCCTAGATATCTTGTATCTACTATGATTCAAGTCTATCTATAGATCTACTTTACTTACAGAAGGTTAGCCTAGAAGGCGAATATATTGCGCGCAGTAATTTATGCAAATTTTTATATTTCACGTGTGAGATATCGTTAGCTTTGGCCTAGCCTATATTTCACGTGTGAAATATAAGGATATAACATTTTACCGGAAGTGCAATGCGAAAACAACCCCAAGTATGGTCAAAGATAGTGAATAACAAGATGGGTCACTCAGCCAAAAAAGTGTCCGCAGGAAGTATGCTCTTTGCTTCAGATGGCGCTGCAGTCTATTTTGAAGTTCTCTTTCGTTTTTCCAGAAGAAGAATAGGAATAGCACCTCCTTGCGTGCGCAGATCGACTGCTGTTCATCAGCAGTTTGGGTACGTTCAGTGCGGAGTTTTAGGGTTTTTTTTTTTATTTTAATGACCTCTCGCCTTTCATTCTAAAGTCAAATTAAACGAAGAAAACCATCACCCTTTCCTCCGGAAGAGGTTTTTTGTCAGCGTAACCATTTTAAAAAAGCGTTCTTCCGAAATTTATCCCAAAACTTGCTAGTTTCACTTTGATTTTTTAAAACTCAAGTAGGGTAACTCTGTTCGCAAAGAGTGCGCTTTTGTGAAGAGGGCGCCACCAAATTTTGAGGACACTTTTTTAATTGGCTCAAAGAGAGAAGTGGCCCATCTTGTTATGTACTATCATTGGTATGGTGTAAAAGTAAATCTGTAATAGTAAATAGTATACGTAATGGAGGATATTGTAGCTACTTCATAATAATATGAAGTTTTTTATTTGTTTTTTGGCCGAGTTCTTCGAATTCACATGCTGAGGAGCGACAAGAACTGATAGCCCCTCACGAGCTTCTGAATTTTTAAGCGAATGTATACTTTTCTCCCCAGTGTAGTAACGATACCAGTTTATTGTTAAGTGTTGTTTCTGCTTGCCGTGCTGAAATGGTGATCCCAGGAATTATTTTCGGAATGCTCCCCGGGAGACTGAGAATGGTTCTGAGTGTTTCGAGTTTCCTGTGTAAACATGCGTGCTGTATGTGCTATGATAATGGTGGTGATAATTTTGGTGATGATGATGAAGAAGATGATGATGATGATGATGATGATGATGATGATGATGATGATGATACTACTACTACTAATTACCTTTATATTAATATCAATGACACTTTATGATTTGACGTACATAGTATTTTATATATCCAAACCACTTCTTGCCATTGCCTTCCCTTTTCTCTGGTCTTCCCGATTTGTGTTCATCGCACCTTTTGGCATTGCATGTGACCTAAATGCGTGCACTTTGGTTACTAAAGCCAAAGAATCTACATAACAAAAGGGGCCACTTCTCTCTTTGAGTTTGAGCCAATTAAAAATGTGCCCTCAAAATTCGGCGGCGCCCTCTTCGCAAAAGCGCACCTTTAGCGAA
>NW_004797354.1:1120254-1121361 GCF_000002075.1 Aplysia californica | reverse complement strand
CACACACACACACACACACAAACACACACACACACACACACATACAAAACGAATCACTTCATACTAACTGAGAAAACGCAATATAAGCTCGGTGCGAAGAAATCACACCGTCTCTTATACACTATACCTTAAATCAAATTATAGGCTCCCAGCAGGACCTGTTCGCTATTCCTCGGTAGAAGTTTCCTTCTTCAACTTCTGTTTAGCCTGCTTCATAAACCTCTATCGTAATATCTTGGCCCTCGCACTGTGACGTAATCCTGGTACACAATGCTTAAAGCACACTGCCGTTTAACTTTATTTAATAACCAAGGGAAGATCAAAGAGGGAAAGGACGCGCGCCCTACTATATAGTCAGACTGGAGTTTTGCTCTTCATTATCGCGCCAACTAGCGTTGAGAAGTTTTATTGAAATCGAAGTACGGCGGCCAATTCAGTGCCCTATATGAGTTTAATATAATTCAAGTCTATAAACCTTTTGACTCTTTACATAACATGTTCTATTTTTTATGACACTGATTTTTTGCCCCCTCAATTAAAAAAGAAACAAAAGTGAGACCATCCGAAACAAACAAACATGCAAAATGAACCAACATTTTAATTCTGAAATGTTTTTCAAATCCGTTCTGCTTTTACAAACAGTTAAACTGGAAGATAACGGAACCTGTAATGGCAGCAATTATCACATGCTGAAAGCAACAAGATTACCAGAAGAACGATAACCAGCGTGTCGCAAAAAGCTTAAAAGTAGTTATTAATAAACTCTTTGATCGTGTTTCGTTTTTAGTGTCTAGTTATATAATTCTAGTGTTGTCGCTTCTCTTCGCTCCGGACAGCCAAGCAAGAGGAAAGAACGACTAAAGTTCACAGTGAAGGCACCGCCCACCTTACAGGAGGCGAGGGAGACCAAGAGAAGGAAGGGCCCACCTAAAGTTCGACTACTGTAAGTACATTTGTTTGTGTGTATGTGTGTGTATATATGTGTGTGTATCTAGGCGATCATAAATCGGATTATATGACCGTCTAGGTGTGAAAGTATCAATATGCGTGTATGTGCATGTGTGTGTTCGGGGGGTGGGGTGAGAGAGAAAGAGAGAGAGAGAGAGA
>NW_004797354.1:1117193-1119193 GCF_000002075.1 Aplysia californica | reverse complement strand
AAAATAAAACAAATAATAAAAAAACACAAAAAGACAACACAAAAACAAAGAAACAAGACTAAAAAAACAAAAACAACAACAACAACAGCAAACAAACAACGAAAAGCAGCGGCAGACAAGCAAACAAACAAGGAAAAAAAAACCCACTCTATCCGCCGTCCCTGTGATC
Organism: Aplysia californica; assembly: GCF_000002075.1. Classification (NCBI taxonomy): domain Eukaryota; kingdom Metazoa; phylum Mollusca; class Gastropoda; order Aplysiida; family Aplysiidae; genus Aplysia; species Aplysia californica. The sequence goes on along the minus strand of NW_004797354.1, from coordinate 1,119,024 downwards.
TTTCTTCCTTCCTTCTCCCAGACCCAAGGTACTTTCCCGCCCCCGGAAGTCACGGCCGGCCCAAGCGCCTGTGACGTCAGAGGAGCTCATGGATATTCAGGATCCCTTAGACTTCCTTGCTAAATACTGCATCATTAAGTAAGCATCACGCTCCAGATTTTTTTTTTATTTGGGGGGTGGGGGAGGGGGACTTTGTAATTCATTCTTTCATTCATTATTTCATTCATGCATTTATTTAATGTATTATGTAAGATTTTTAAGTAGGGGAAGGGGACTACCATTTTATTGGGAAGAATCCGTAATTTCTAATGGGTTTTTTTGTCTCCTGGCTTGTTTGTTTTTTTGTTTTTTTCGGTTATACTTTTGGTGGGAGGGCTGTTGTTGTCATAAATTTGGTTCGGCTTGTTTTTGGTTGTTTTTTTTCTTTTTTGTGCTTTGTTTGAATGATTTTCGCTTTTGGTTGTTGTTTTTTTTATTTGCTTGTTTGTATGTTTTGTTTGCTTTTTTTAGGGGACGGGGTGGGGTTTGTTTGTTTGTTTGTTTGTTGTTGTTGTTTTTTTGTTGTTTTTGTGTGTGTGGGGGGAGGGTATTTTAGTCCACGTAAAAGGTGGATTGAGGGTGTCAAGGAAAACCCGAGAAGACACAATATCACTACTGAAAGAGCTGCGTGGCTGGCCTACCATAGTAAACTGCATCTCCTCTCTACGTTTAACAGCAACAGAGGATGAAAAGGTAAACATAAAAGTAATTTTAGGGCGGCATGAAATTCTAATCAACTATCTTTCAGTCAGTAACTAAACAGATAACTTTCACTCAGTATCTAATCAATTATCTTTCGGTCGGTATATTACCCACTATCATTTACTCGGCATCTCATTAAATATCTTTCAGTCGTATCTGATCAAGTCGGTATCTCATCAACTGTTTTTTCCGTTGGTGATACACAAAAGTGGAAAACCTCCCTGGCATACGTGATGAAGTGTGCAGTCTCTCTTCTGTCGTGCGAAGAAGACGCCAGTTCGATTACTAAATCAGATAGTCAGTCTATCGAATACAGTCGAAACGTATAAGACGGCCACCCATTTTTGTCTAAGAGAAACATGGCCATCATAGACAGATGACATCTTACACAATGCCATTACAATGTATTACAAAATTCAAAGGAGGAAATGAGAAGCGGCTGTCTCTTTTTTTTTTTTTTTTTTTTTTTTGGTATTGTTTTATGGCGCTCACAACTGCATAAAGTCATAGGAGCGCGAGGGATACATAATTTTCAGTCAGTAGAGCATTTTGAATTTTGTCCTGATGACGGCCGAAGCCTACTTTTATAGATTTTGGACCACCAAGGGATCTTTAATGTACGTAACTTGCACACGGGACCTCCGAAATTATTCGCCCTTGTCAAAGAAGGCTAGGTATAGATCTTACCTACCATAAAATCAGGGGTGTGAACGAAAGACAAACAGTAAGAAGGAGCCAAGAAGAAGCAATAGAAAGACTACAGGGGGTTCTCGTGGCCTAGAGGTTAAGGTGTTCGCCTCTCATTCAAAGGTCCCGGGTTCGAATCCGGGTAGCGAACAAAAAATTTTCTTCTCTAAATTTGTCTCCTTTCGCCTCCTTTCCTACTCTCTAGCAATGTTCTGTCGTCTGCTTTCGTCTTCTCTTTCTGCCCCCCACCCCTTCACCTCCTTTGCCCCCTCCTCTGGGCTCCTGATTCTTTCTGCAGCCTTTCTACTGCTACTCATTGGCTTCTTCTTACTGCTGTCTTTCAGCCACACCCCTGATCTTCTGGTAGGAAAGATCTACACCTAGCCTTCTCGGACAATGGCGA
>NW_004797354.1:1114941-1117093 GCF_000002075.1 Aplysia californica | reverse complement strand
AAAGATCCCTTGGTGGTCTAAAATCGATAAGAGTAGGCTTCGGCCGCCACCCGGGCAAAATTCAAAATTTCCTACCAACTAAAAAAGTTTAGTGTGTCCCGCACGCTCATATGACCTTATGCAGTTGCGAGCGCCGTAAAACACTTACAAAAACAAACAAAAACAAAACAGAAAGACTACAGAAAGAGTTAAGAGCCAGAGGAGGAGGAAAAGGAGGTGAGAGGTAAGGGCAGAAAGGGGAGACGACAGCAAACGACACAACAGTGTTAGAAAGCGGGAAAGGATGTGAAAGGAAATAATTTTATAGAAGAACATTTTTCGTTGCTATACAGATTCGAACCCAGGACCTATTGAATGAGAGGCGAACACCTTAACGTCTAGACCACGAGAGCCCGCAAGCGGCTGTCTGTTCAGGTCATTGTTTTATACAGTTGACGTTAGAGCAGGTTCGACTGTATTTCTTTTTTTTTATCAGCTGAGAGATGTTGTATCCCATTCGCCCGGGTTGGCCCTAGCAGACAATAAAGGTCGCAGCAGGCCATTTCGTAAATGACCTAAACTATGTCGATCTAAACGTAAAACAATCAGCTAATAGACTGGCAACCTAAACTGGCCTTTGGCCTTTGCTTCATCTATTTGTCCCTCTCTAGCCCCGATCGTCTTCCATTCTACGAGATCATCTTCGAGTCGACTGTGGCGGAGCAGACCCCGAAGTACACTAAACAAGAAAAGAAGGCAGACCAGAATGAGGGCGCAGGAGGAGGAGAGAAAAAGAATGATGGCGTGGAAGAGGAAGAGAAGAAAAAGAAAGGTAAATGTTAAATAAACTGGACGTAATTTAGTTTGCTTTTTTCAGAACAAACTTACTATTTGTAATTATTATTTGGAATGATCAAAACGTCCTGTTTTGTTTTGGGCTCAACACCTATTTCCACTTAAAGCACATTCCTGCCAGCATACCGAATGTTATTACAAATGTTGATTAAATGTATTTAAAATGACTGTAGAATTGCAGTTTCCAAGGATTCTAACATCTTTCAAAAGCATACAACTTTGGTGTCCATTTTGTTGCTAATTTATGAACCAGGCGACCCCATCTTCTTAAATAAATCATATTCCGACTTCTATTTAAAGTAGATAGATATTCTTTTCACAAAAAAGCAGATGAATTGGCTTTAACATTATACCAATAATTCTATATCAAAGAGAAAACTGACGGGCGCCATGATATTCTATCATGTCGTGACACAAATGTGTTTTCTCTTTGAAACAAAATGTTCACAGGAAAATCTGGAAAGAAGAAAAAGTCTGCTAAAGAAAAACAAAAGCAGCAAGAAATCAACCCTGCACTTTTGCCAACAGAGAGAGGCATGAACATAGAGAAAGCTGTAAGTATCTATCTATCCCTTTATCTATATCTCTCTCGCTCTATCTATCTATCTATCTATCTATTTATCTATCTATCTATCTATCTATCTATCTATCTATCTATCTATCTATCTATCTATCTATCTATCTATCTATCTGTTTAAATCGTAAAATATCCATCTTTTAGTCTTTCAACTCACTGTCAAAACAAATATTCAATCACCTTATAGATTTTCCTTCTTTATACCCGTGTCTCAAACTGTTCGAACATTTGTCTTTCGAACTCAAACCCTAACCCTTCCAGACGTCTGAAGATTTTACTTCTTTCGAGGCATGTCTCAAACAATTTAATCATTTTTTTGTCTTTTTACCTTTAGCCCTAACTCTTCCAGGCATTTCAGAAAACCTCCTCCTTTAGGGACTTTTCCGAAACAGAACAAACATTCTCTGTCTATTGAACTTTAACCCTAACCCTTCAAGGCATCTGATAAATCCTCCTTAAAGATATTGTCTTCACCCTAACCCTTCAGGACATTTGATAAGTCCTCCACCCTTAAACACATGCCTTATTCATAACCATTTCAGATATCTAATAAATTCTCCTCCTTTAAAGACAGTTCTTAATCCTAATCCTTAATGGTATCTGACAAATCCTTCTTCTTTAGAGAATAAATGTCTGAAACATAATTTGAGTTTAGAATAAAGAAACTGCCCCTGCAGCCACTCAAAATGAAATGTGAAAACATCGAGCAAGTGTCAGACTATAAGTATTTGGGTGTTACAA
>NW_004797354.1:1111144-1113640 GCF_000002075.1 Aplysia californica | reverse complement strand
AATAAAAACAAATTTTAAGATTCTCTCTGAATATTAGCAACGGAGATATGTTTTGCCGTTGTTGTTGTTGTTGTTGTTGTTGTTGTTGTTGTTGTTGTTGTTGTTGTTGATGATGTTGTTCTTTTTGGAGGGGGGGGGTTGTTTTAAATATTTTGTTTTCTTGTTTGTTTTGGTATACTATTTTAATGTCTAAAGACAAGCGCATAACTGTTGGTATAGAGCTTACTTTCGTCCAACTTTGTCCTCAAGTGGACCGCATGTTTTTTGTGGGGTGTGGTTTGTTTTGTTTTGTTTTGTTGCCTCCTGTTACTTGCAACGCTCATTCAATTTCCTTGTTTTCCTTCTGATTGCAGTGGAGAGAACTCGTGTTTTGGCGCGTCGTGCCAAAGATTTGTTTCCTGAAATTACTTCCCCGGATTACTTCCCGAAGCTGAAGAAGAAAGGGAAAAAGGGGAAGGTGAGTTTGGTGTATCTGTTTGTTTCTGGTTTGCTGGTGTATGGCTTTTGTTATTGCTGACTGTTGTTGTAGTTGTTGTTGAAGATGATGTTGGTGATGCTGTTTTGATTATAACTAAGTCTAATGTTTTGTTGTTGTTATTGTTGTTGCTGCTGCCGTCATCGATGTAGCTGTAGCTGTTGCTTGTTGTTTTGTTACTTTTCGGGGAGGAGGGAGAATGGGGGGGGGAGGGATCAGAAATCTTAGTTGTTGTTTGTTTGTTTTGAAAAAATGTGTTTAGGCAGTTATTTTATATTCCATTATTATCATTGTCGTGACATTTTTTTACTGCCGTAAATTTATGCCTTTGCTTGCCCATTCTAGTCCTGGATCATTAAATAATGTCTGCCGTCATGCTCTAAGTCTTCAGCGTGCGTCTAGATTCCATCGTCTTCTTGCTCATACTATTTTAATTTCTTTTTCTCACTACTTGCTTTGTTCTACTCCAAACTCCCAAGCGTGGGTTTTAACGAATTACCAAATGCCCTCCGGTCAAAATCATCTATAATTTTATTATTATGCCTGCCAAACCTTAGATACACTTCTATAATAAAAGAATTATTATTGTATCTGCTCAGTACCTAGTTTTGAGACATTAGCGGTCAAAAAGTTTGAGTTTCACAATATTTAAACTTTCTGGAATGCAGTTCTTTGAATATCTTGATAACGACTCTGTTTAATCTTACGGTTTTGATAGAGCATATTGAACATTGGTTTCTGACCTCAGGGTTATAGTAAATCAAAACGGCCAAAAATGTCATATAAAAGTTTGAAATTCTGAGGTAGCGACAGATCAATAAAATGCTCCTTTTTCTATAACTCGGTGTTTCAGAAAGACAAAAAAGTGGAACCACCGCGGAAGTTAAGGCCCGATGAGATCACACCTGAAGTGATTGTTGGAAGACTAGACGACAAGAGGCTGTCTCAGGTAATGAGCATGAGTGCCCGTGGATCCTTGATCCTCTTTTAACCAAGTCGTACACCATACCATGAGGTATTTTGAATCAAAAACCTATTAGATATAATAATGTTATGTGTCTGGTGAGTTTTGTTTTTTTCTAAATAGAATTGCACTATGAAGTCCTACCCTATGACGTATTTCTGGTTTCACTATAGGAACGTGCCATTAATTTAGCTAAATGAAGGGCAATTGACGAACGTGTCGATGGGAAAGTTGCGGCCATGATAGTACACGATCTAGGATATCATAACACATGTTTATGGCTTTTTGAAGGAGACTGGTGTTTAATGATGCTGTGAAATCAGATACTATGTGTGCCTAGAGCACCTTGCATTTTTTAAATATAGCGACATAACAATGGTGCCATTCTTCATTGTCGAACGTGGTTTGGGAGCCACCACGTCGTTTTTTTCCGAGATGCGTGTGTGTTTGTGTTTGTTTGTGTGTGTGTGTGTGTGTAAAAAAAAAGAGAGAGAGAGAGAGAGAGAGAGAGAGAGAGAGAGAGAGAGAGAGAGAGAAAGAGAGGAGAGACAGAGGGAGAGAAAGAGAGAGAAATGGACACGGAGAGAGAAGTGGGAACCAATAAGTGTCTGTTGTCATGAATACGCTGTATCATTCCTCCAGCTGACCAGCGAACCGGACATGAAACAAATGGAGGCAGAGATAGACAGACTCAAGGACAAAATTCGAGACATTCAGATGCGAGTGGAACAAATCGCAAGTGAGTTTTTCATAACTGAATTCGTTGGCTGGAAGTGGATGACTCTTTGTTAATTTATCTTATACCTAATATATTTTTCATTTTTTCTTTTAGAGGAAAAAAAATGGGGAAAGGGGTAATTGATTTACTCACAATTTGATATGCATTCGCGTTTAACTGTATTGCACGGGAATGGGCACTGTAGAAATTATATGCAATAACATTAGTAGTAGCAGCAGCATTAGTCTAACATTTTTGTAGATTTGGACATAGAGAAGCACGATGCAACTTTATTCAGTGCAATGGAAATATTGTAACAGACAAATAAAAAATAACGGG
>NW_004797354.1:1108552-1109620 GCF_000002075.1 Aplysia californica | reverse complement strand
ACACACACACACACATGCACACACACACACATTCACATACACACACATTCTTGAAATAGGCTTAAGTTAAGTAGTATGTACTTCTTTCGAGCGTGATGTCAAGACGCCCCAAAACTGGTCCAACCGAAAGTATAAACCATGAGTCTGCGAACCAAGTCATGTTCTGAAAAGGAGATTAAGTGTTTACTTTTACCCCCATTAAGCCACTCAATATGTCTTGTACAGGCGAAAAACTGCTGGCTGACGCTTTCTGTATGAACCACTACTTCCTGAGACAAGGTTTGAATGGAACACCCACCTTACCGCCCACGGATTTCAAACGCCAGCAGAGCGAACTGTACAACCGGCTACATCCTCACCCGGTAAGAGAGTGACGTGAAACCAAAGAAGTTATTAACTAGCTCTGTTTATGACCTCTTTGCGTGTAGCTGTATCAGGGTTGTTTTTGTTTTGGTAAGTGTTTTACAAAGCTCGCAACTGCATGCGGTCACATGAGCGCGCGGGACACACCTAATACATTGTATTTTCAGTTGGTAGGAAATTTTTAATTTTGCCCAGGTGGCGGCTGAAGCTTACTTTTGTCGATTTTACACCACCAAGGGATCTTTAACGTACGCAACTTGCACACGGGCCCTCCGAGATATTTCGCCCTTGTCCTAGAAGGCTAGGGGTAAATCTTTCCTACTAGAAGATCAAGGGTGTGGCTGAAAGACAGCAGTAAGAAGCCAAGGAGTAGCAGTAGAATGGCTGCAGAAAGAGTCAGGTGCCCAGAGGAGGGGGTCAAATGAGGGGAGGGGGTGGTGCAGAAAGAGGAGACGAAAGCAGAAGACAGAACATTGCTAGAGAGCAGGAAAGGAGGTGAAAGGAGACAATTTTAGAGAATATTTTTCGGTCGCTTCCCAGATTAGAACCCGGGAGAGGCCAACACTTTAACCTCTAGGCCAAGATAGCCCCCTTATCAAGGTTGTCGGAGAAAAACTCCTGTCAGGTCCCACCCCTCACCCCAACTGTCTGTCTGTCTGTCTGTCTGTCTGTCTGTCTGTCTGTCTGTCTGTCTGTCTGTCTGTC
>NW_004797354.1:1106694-1108020 GCF_000002075.1 Aplysia californica | reverse complement strand
CTCTCTCTCTCTCTCGCGCGCGCGCACGTTCCCCTTTCTCATTTTTTAAATTTTTTATAAAAGTTCACTTTTTGTTTTTGAAAAACTCGACCAAAACTAATGCATTGCCAAAGTTTAGTGACCTCCAAAGCTGGGGTGTCCTTACACACCGCTGATTCACATTTCCTGTGGCTTTAACCAACGTGTTTCTGTAAAATCCACTCAAGAATAGTTTTAAATGGGCAGAAAAGAAAATAATGTATTGAGCCCAAAAACAAAAGTTTCCATTAATTGGTCTGCTGTTTCTACTACATGCACTTTTATCTGTGTGTTATTCACCGGCGCCTGTGGTTTAGTGGTTGGTTTCTTCGGCGTCGCACGTAGAAGATATCAAGTTTGATTCTTAAATGGGCTGAAGCGGACCGAAGCATGCTATTGTTATATAATCCACATTGTGCTGAAGGGGGCGTAAAATATTTATAATTACATTATTATATCTTCTTATTACTACATTTCTCCTTATTCTGCATATTTCCCGGGAAGATAATTGAGATTGTTTCAGAATGCTGTAAGGTTTATGAGGGTAAAGCGTATAGTGTAGAACTTGCTGCTGAACGGGATTTTGCGGTTACAATGAAATGCTATATTTATATTATAATATTATAATAATTGTTTTGGGAAGTCCAACAGATAGGTGACGAGGAAATAATGGGATACTGTAGCTTTTCTTAGGGCATAAGAGCAAAGGAATGAATGGAGAACCATAATCGCTGATGTCCGTCGCAGATCTGGCACTTGATGATTATTATCATGATATTTGTTATCAAATTTGTTTTGTAACTGAGAGTAGCCATAATCTCTGTCTGTCTGTCTCTCTCTTTTCTCTTTTCACTCTCCCCTTTCAGAGTTTTTGTCACTTACATGACCAAAATTGAGTCGATAGTGCCGTAAAACACCTACTCAATCAATCAATCTCAGACTTTTTATCACGCCCACTTCCCCAGGACTTTGAGATGAACCTGGAGGAGGTAGAGGAGGCTCTTCAACAAATCAACAACCACCTCATCACGGAGAAGGAGTTTTTCTTCCTATACAATGTACGTGAAACGTGTGTTGGTCAACAGGGACAATGCTGGTTTCAATCTAATCTATTTTATACAGAACTAAAATGTAGGCCTATAATTTGTCATTCAAAAGATGTGTTTACAACTCAACTTTTATTGATTACTGTTTTCGAATCAGTAAATAGGAGAGTGGGTTTGAAGAAAAATGAGGGAGTGGTCTATTGAGAATGACAGAGAAAGGGAGAGGAAAGCGAAAAGGAGAGGGAGGGAGAGAGAGGGGGGG
>NW_004797354.1:1061244-1104459 GCF_000002075.1 Aplysia californica | reverse complement strand
GAGAGAGAGAGAGAGAGAGAGAGAGAGGGTGCGAGAGAGGGGTGGGGGTCGATTGAAACTTTGAAAACTCTACTGTCCTACCATTCTCTGAAGTGTGTTTTGGCCCTATTATAAGTAAAATAATAAAACTTTACTCAATGAACGTAACTCACCCACAATTCACTTGTGTGTTCAATCAGGAATTGTTTGAGCTTTTGGAGGCGGAGCACATGCCAAGGGGTGGGGCCCAGGCAGCCAGCCTCGCTGTAGAACTCACAGCAGGAGGACTGAAGCCGGAGCACACCAATTACGTGAGTGCTTTTTTAGTTATAGTAAAATAAAATTACGGCACTTGCAGCATAATAAGGCCGCATAAATGCCCAAGATCAGAGGTGTTGCAAGAGAGTAACAAGCTAAAAAAAACAACAACAGTAACAAAGCAATGAGAAAGCAATATGTTCGCCAAGATATTGGAAATGAGAAAGAGACCAATTGTACAGACTCAACTCCGTGAAGTCCAGTCTGGCTTCAGAAAAGTCAGGAGCTGTACTGACGCTATTTTTGCATTAAGACAGTTGTGTAAGAGTACCATTGCACATGACAAAGATCTCAACATCGTCTTTATGGACCAGGAAAAGTAATTCGACCTCAGTAAACTGTGCAAAGTCTTAGGGGAATACGGCGTAAAAGGACAGTTGCTGGAGAACATCATGGCACTTTATAAAAACAATATCAGGAGAAGGACTATCGAACTGGTTCCCTTTCAGGTCTGTGATGAAACAAGAATGTGTTCTCTCTCAGCTTCTCTTCATCACTTACATGGATCATGAAAACAGTAAATTGACAACACCACTGAACTAAACGGGCTTCTATTTGCTGATAACCAGAGTATATTAGTCTAGATACAGATGAAGAGAGATTACAAAAACATACCACAAAACTAAATTATAACAAAAACAGAAGTTGTTAAGGTAACAGAAACCCAGAGAAACTCAAAGTCCTTATTGACGAAACACAACTCCAGCAAGTAGAGGAATTTAATTAAATAATTTGGGAAGCACCTTCTCACAAAGTGAGCATGTGGACAAAGTAATAGTAGTAGTAGTAGTAGTAGTAGTAGTAGTAGTAGTAGTAGTAGTAGTAGTAGCAGCAGCAGCAATAGCAGCAGCAGCAGTAGTATTAGGCAACATTTGCCCTATAGGGCTCTCGGGGTCTAGAGGTTAATATGTTCGCCTCTCAGTCAAAGGTCCCGGGTCGAATCTGGGTAGAGCCCGGAAAATATTCTTCTATAAAATTTTCTTCTTTCATCTCGTTTTCTGCTCTCTAGCAATGTTCTGTTTTCTGCCTTCGTTTCCACTTTCTGCCCCCACTCCCTCATCTCCTTTCCCTCTCCTCTGGTTCCTGACTCTTTCTGCAGCCTTTCTACTGCTACTCCGTGGCTCCTTCTCCCTGCTGTCTTTCCTCTCCCACCTGATCTTCTGGTAGGAAAGATGTACTTCAAGCCTTCTCGGAAAAGGGCAAAAATTATCGGACATCTCGTCGGCAACTTGCACACATTAAAGATCTCTTGGAGATCTCAAATCAATATGAGTAGGCTTCGGCCGCCACCCTGGCAAAATTCAAGATTTCCTACCAACTGGAAATGTTTAATGTGTCCCGCGCGCTCATATAACCTCATGCGAGCACCATAAAACACTTACAAAAATAAAAACCAAAACAGTTGCCATTGTCCATATTCCCAGGTTCTGCACAAATTCAACCGGGAAAACAGGGGCGTGGTGGACTTCCTGGACTTCGTGACTTACGTCCCTTTGTTCGTGGAGATTCACAAGCGGATCGTCAGCCATCCCCTGAGCGACAAGTTTGACTTGTGATAGTCATCTCGTGGACGTCCGTTACCAACAATTTATGTTATTATCATTACTATATTTTCATTCTTCTTCTTCTTCTTCTTCTTCTTCTTCTTCTTCTTCTTCTTCTTCTTCTTCTGATTATGTTTAATAATGGTGATGATTATGATGACGAAGGTGATGATGATGATGATGATGATGATGATGATGATGATGATGGTGATGATGATGATGATGATGATGATGATGATGATGATGATGATATTGTTACTAATATGGCTATTATAGTTATAATTATTGTTATTATTTTCATAATTATTACTGTAATAATGATGATTGTTATTGTTATAGTTCTTCTTCTTCTCCTTCTCCTTCTTCTTCTTCTTATAATTATTATTATTATTATTATTATTATTATCATCATCATCATCATCATCATCATCATCATCATCATCATCATCATCATCATCATTATATCATCAACATAATATAATTGTGAGGCAACATGGTGAAATCAGGCGCTCGTCCAAATAACGAAATCGGAGAAACAGGCATTTTTCCGCCAGTTTGGAAAATTGTTATCAATTTTTTATTTTTTTGCTTAACCTCTTGTTAGTCTGAATAAAAACACATTTCCATATGAATTTTACAGAAAAACATTGATTAAAGGCACACAATGTATCATTTTTCCGTTTTCGAAGACTCTTTAGCTATTGGAGTTACCTAACTTTGGCGGCCATATCTCGCTAATTTCAACACTGAAAAATGGCGACCTCTTCCCCTTCAATCGTAAATATCTTGAGTTCTATTCAAGATAAATGGATTATGTTGTTTTTTTTCATCAAAAGCAAGGCAAATGAAAAACCTTTAAGATGTTACCAATAACTGCATCTAAAAAATTGACGAGCGCCTGATTCACCCCGTCGTGACTCAATTATAATAGAAATGTGTTGACCTACGCAAATATACGTTCTCACTGTAAGTATTTGGGATAGCTACTGTACCTCTGACAAAAATAGTAGCACCTTACTTTATCCACTCCCACTCCCAAAAACCACTCTCTCACTTACCTGCATAATATTAGCATAGCGGTTGAGCTATTCTTTACTTTTTTCACGGAAGAGAATTTCTTTTTCTTTTTAGTTTTACAAATGCATTGACCTTTACTGACGGATACAATTTATAGACCTCAAGCATTAAAATTTTTCCTCGACATTGTTAATTGGTATGTTCGTGAATCGTGTGACGAAGGCATTTGCACAATTCGAAGTACCAACCGATATCCATGTTCTGTAGACCCCCTCCCCCCCAACTGCGATTACGATCTGACAGTACGACGTTAGGTTTGTTAACATCAAAAAGCCAAGGGGGTCATTTTGCACTTAAATAGCGTAACCCCTTTCCTTGCGCTTACAAGAACGACATCCATTTAAAAACCAGGCTTTCAAGAACCTGCATAGTCATCATGGCGCCTATCATCCTAACGCGATTAAAAACGATATCCGTTACAAATCTGTCATATTATTATTCTCACTTACATTCGGAACATTGTTTTAATGTAGTGGTACTTTATCGGGGCAGATTAAATACACTTCATTTAAAACAAAATCAAATGGCATCTTTACCTGTGATCAAAAGAAAGGTATCACCCTATAAGTTCGATCGGTTCGCCTTTCCTATAGAAAAATAATCATTCTTTTACACATGAAAGTGGAATACGAAGTAATTTTCGGATATTTCAAGGTGAAAATTGTCTTTCTGCTAACACGTCTCTTGTATGACTGAAATTTGACAACAGGGGTAAGACCCAAAGGTCACACATTATTACGCCCTGTGATCTCCATATGATGTAGTGTGCGTTCAGCAGTTCATCACATCGGTACATCCCCTGCACAAGTCTTTCAAGATGCTATATAAGGTCATGACGAAATGGCTCTAGGGTAGGGATTCGCGTCCCGAGCAACAGAGTTAATCCTGCCCCACAAAATGTTCAATTGGGTTCAAATCTGGTCAAATGGCTGGCTGCAGATCCATGATAACGACGTTATTCTGGGTTTTATGTATTAAATTCAAAGTGCAGTGCTCGGTGTGCGGTTGTATTGTTCTGTTGGAATCTCATAGGCGGATTGTGTTGTTGAAAAAATTACAGATAGTGCTCATATGGTCTCCTGTACACTTTCATCCTCCTACAATAATGGTGTTCAGACTGGAATTGAGAATCAACCGAGAAGGTAACCTGTGTCACACTGCCCTAGGTCCATCGGTGGTGTAGCTGTGACCAGTTCGTCCTAGCCTGACGGTGTGTTGACTGTAAACGAAGTCTGTATGTGGGCATCCTATCTTCAATCTTGAATTCCCTCAGTTTACGTCGAGCAGCATGCCGGCTGACCAGTAACATTTCAGGAAATTGTCCGGCGTTTTAGCCTGCCGATCGAAGCCTTGATTTTTCTGGTTTTGAGTTAACGGTACCGCCTCTTTTGGGAGACACTGGTCAAACATTGATGCAGTTTTAAATAAATATAGACCTTAACTTTACAAAAACCAAAGACTATTAAAACATTGATCACGTGGTCGGGGAAAAAATCCGAATGTTCTGTTGTTTCATGTGAGTACTAGCCTAATTAAAACAGCAACATGTTATTTTCCTAACAATACCTACTTTTCAGAGTACCTAGTATTACACGCATGAAAAATAAAGCATAAAGACTAGATTTTATACACAATTAAAAAGTGGTAGATCTATTTTTATTTTGATCATCAGTATACATGTACATGTATTATGTGTGTGTGCGTGTGTGCTTGGAGAAAGGTCCAAGTTGTTGAAAATTGTGGATATCCAAAAAAAAGGGCATTTTCTGGTTGCAAATTCCATGATGAACACGCTGATTTTTTAAAATCTCTAAGTAATATCTTGAGTAGATTTACAGATATACCACATTTTGTAACGCAGGGTGTAAAATCAAAGTTGGAAGAAAATCCAGATGTCTAGCACATTTTTAACCTTTGGTGGAAAAGAACATGATGCAAATACGATTAATAAAACAAACTTAGACTTAAAATATCCTTTTGATATAATTTAATATTATTAAGAAATGTTTAAACTTGCGTTTTCTGATGGAACTAAATGTTTTATTAGGTTCGACTTTTTTTTGGTCCTTTTCACCCTGTTGCTCAAACACAGGTTTGCCGACAACTGGGACCTTTCTCCCGGCTCGCACACATATTATAGTAATAATAATATGCCTAAGGTTGAATCCCTTCCTCCAGGCTTTTCCTTCCCTTCCCTTTCTGTCCCCTTTCTTGTCCCACCTCAGATTTTCAAAACATGTAAGTACATGTACACAAGATACGCTACATTCGATCAATTCTGAATTATTTTCTTTTTTTTCATTTCCATTACCGCAATATGATATTAATAATGATGTCCATGCTGTGTTTAGTTTACGCATGATAAAGATGCCTTAAGCAATTCTGTGATAAGCCACTACACAGGTAAACATACCGTCCTATTCTTATCAGCATAATATTGTGTAAATTTATACTTCTATGCACATGGGATTTGTTGCTTCAAAATTTTATTTGCCGATAAATGCCCCCCCCCCCCACCCCGAACCTTACGATTGGTCTATTATATATATATATATATATATATATATATATATATATATATATATATATATATATATATATATATATATATATACATACATATTTATTGGATTAGGACAATTGTTAATGATTCAGTTTTCATTTCTGTGGCTTATGTAGACGTCTACGGCTCGTTCACACCAAACATGCGCGTTCGTGAGGTATCGTGGTGGGACGCACGAAAGAACTATTTTATTTATTATCTGGGCCCTTTCTATGTTCCCACCAACTGTTCGTGTTAATGCGATAGGGATAGTAATGTCGTTTCAGACGTTGTGCGAGTGTTGAGTTTTATGGCAATCATAAAATTTCATCCCTCAAGTCTGGGTCTGGGCCATCTAAGAAAAAGAAATGGTTCCTGTATGATTCCATGTCTTTTCAGGTACCTAACGTCACTGACAGACCAATATCAAGTACCCTGTCTGAGATAAGTGACCGGGGGTTGAATGCCACTGATACCGTCACACAATCCTCAGAGGTGCCCTCTATCCACTCTCCAGTAGGCCAACATGAAGAAGACGTTATCGTCTCGGCTGTTGAAACACCACTGAGACTAGATGTCTAGATGTTGAGATCGAACAAAATACGCCTGCTTCAAAGCAGCATTCCAGCAGCGCGTCCAGAAAAAGCTTAGCACAGGTTGATATTGATACAAATCGTAACATTCTGGATACGCCAAGAACTATCCCTACAACACCTTATGTGCCCCCACAGGAAGAAGATGAGGGCCTGCTCTTCTTTAAGAGCATGATCCCAAAGTAAAAGACATTAGATGTCTTATAGAAGATGGAGCTGCAAGCTGAAATACACAGTGCTCTATTCAAAAACTTGAAAGGGGCACATGATAAAAGCGGAGCCCACAACTGGTGCGATGGGAGAGCAAGAAATACGTCCACACCAATATCAATATAATTGTTATCAATCAATATTATTATGTGTACCAATCTGTCTTTTTAAATTTTTAATGTCTTTCGTTTGATAATGCCTCACACATTTCAACAAGTAACATTGAATTAAAAATCATTGGAATTTGCTGTAGCTTAATTAATAAACATCTGGTTTATAAATGAACCTGCCTAAGAGTTATGATCAGTTTCTTGGGGTGCAATAGCTTGACAATAATTGGTGCTGTTTTTCCAATGTGAGGTGTCAACAAACCCAAGAGGCTGTCGAATGTATCTGGTCGAATTCAAATGTATCCAATACATTTTTCTTTACGTGACAAATTTGGGGTAGCAAATTGGGAGTATCAGGTACCTCCTTTTCTTCCTCTTATTCCTTTCTTTTAACAACAGCAAAATCTTCAGTTTAGTCTTGGCATCCATGTTGATGTAAAACCAGCACGATAACGCCCAAATAGACGGATGATAGGACCAGGTGTGAATACCAGCAGCATGTTTGGATATTTTATTTGTGTCAAGGCTTTTGAGCTGAAGTTTCACATGGGGACGCATTTTTCGATAAAATCTCAGGCTGACTTTGCTCACAATAAGTTTGTGGTCAGTCCCACATTCTGTACGCATGGTGCGAGTGACTCTGATATCACTCATACGTTTCACGAAAACATAATTAATGAGGTGTCATTGATTTTACCGGGCATGCATAGATGATGATCCAAATCTTACTGGCAGGTAAGTTTGTATTGGTGAATAACAAACCATGTTCTGCACATTTCTGTAACAGATGAAGACCATTGCTGTTACATGAGCCCACTACCATATTTACCGATGACATAAATAGGTTGGCTTCGAGACCACAATACAATTTACCATCTGGGTTTTTGGTCATCGTAGGGGCATATGCACTCACAAATGTTACATAATGGGACAGTCTCAGAACCATGAGCTGTCATTAATACCTTTTGGAAAGGATTCCAGTTGGATTGTCATATGATTTTTTAGCCCAAAACCAACACCTTTTGTTCTACTTTCTGAAATATCTTTTCCCTTCCAAAAGAAACTCTTGCCGCAACTCAGTTCTTTCAACTGCCCTTCATTAATAAATCTAGTTTTAGTTTTATTAAGAGCAATGACATCAAAGTTATAGCGGTTGAGCTCCATTGCATATATTATTATGCTATGGGTCATACGTAACAGATGCAGATCTAAGTATTTTTCTCTGCCACAGCTTCGTCAATGAACAACACAAACCCTCTTCAATCCCCCCCAAACAAACAAACAAACAAACAAACAAACAAACAAACACACCGTTATCCTCCAAGCACACATTACAAAAGGAATAACAAACAGAAAATGACTGAAAGGTCACATATTTAAAATTTAATGACTCAATAAGTACAGTAACTGTCTTAGTTGATTATTCAAATATGACGTTAAAACAGAACTCCAGAAATAATTTATAGTACTTTATTAATCGGGGAAAGGGAAAAGCCTTGACACTTTCTCACCATTCAGGTAATTAATTTGTATTCATAACTCTGTGTAATAATAGTTATAGGAAGTATGCACATCATGATTTCATTAGTGTTGACCACCTCTTTGGTGTTGACAGCCTTCAGTACAGAATGCAATAACATAAATCAACACAGAATTAATTTGAGCCAACATAAGAATCGCGTCTTGAGTTAGTTACTGTCACTTATATAAATGATCATTTATGCTACTGAGTGACTTGCCTCAGACAAATAAACTAGCCTCGGACGAATTAAAATAAATTCTCTGTTTGGAACCTCAGTGCCTGGCACGGTCTGTACAAAGAGAACTGTGGATATGACGATGATGACAATGAACAGAAAATAAACTCTTCCAATACTCAAGATAAAGAATACAAACTGATGAAATAATCAGAAAACATTTTACGCACACAATTTGAAAACAGGGCTATATAAACTCTAAAGACAAACACAGAAAACGAGGAGTCCACAGGAAAAACAGGCAAGATCACAACATGGAAGTCTTGAGGATATTTATATGTCAAAAGCTTAGGCCTATATGTAGACTCAGAACTTCATTTCTGTTCCACTGTTAGTTTACTGTTTGCAGGAAAAATGCATTTTCTCAAGCTTTCCATTTTATTGTGATCTTGTCTATTTTTTTCTATGGAATTCAAAAAATTATTTTTTTTTACCATCATCCACAAAATCAACTTCAAAAAAGAATACTGGTTTCTTCCATCAAAAGACTGGATTTTCATCTTTACAAAAACTCATTTCAAGTAATTGGATCCATGGTATTTTTGAACAGCAAGAAAAAAATAACAAATTAACCCAAAAATAATCCTGCAAAATTTTCAGAACAAGTCCAACCCCTCCCATGTGCAGTGAGATTTCATGTCATGATTTGCTCAATCCAAAGAGGCATTGGAGAAAAAAAAATTCAACATCATTTGTGCCATTTTTTGGGGCATTAACGGAGCTTTTGTGAGAAAGTGGTCACCACAGTTTGGTGACTTCCAAAGTTGAAGTGTCCTTGAAAACCATGAAAGCAAGGGAACCACTATGGAAATTATTATTACATGACAGTCTGGAATGTATCAGGAAGTTTGCACATGTAAAATATAGTGTGTAAGCCAGGCATACAATAAAACTGTCACCATCGTTTTATGCAAGAAAAATTCTGAAATTATGCAAACTTAGCCCAAAAATGTGAAATTATGCGAGTCTGTTAATTTTAACAAAGAATGATAAAGGAAAAAAATCAGAAATTAAGCCAGAAATCAAAAATTTTTTCTAAATTATGAGGGCTACATAAAACCACAGGGACAGATAAAAATAAATACTTTACTAAAGTGCTGATCATTTAGTGGGTGCCAATGACATTTTGAAGACTATTCAAAGGCCAGAGTACAACTATGAAACTAAAATTTTTTAAAATCCATTTCTTTCAATATGACATTTGGAAAAAAAATGGGACAATAGATTTCAATTTAATTTCTACATGACGTACAATGAAATTTTGAGTTATAATGATTTTAGATTTGCAGTCAGACTTGAGCTAGCACGTTAAGTATTTATAATGGGTTTTATATATGTGTGTGTGTGTGTGTGTCGCAACGAGGTGGATGAGGCGCTTGTCAATTTTTGGGCATATGAGGTTATTGGTATCATCTTAAAGCCTGTTCATTTCTCTTTCTTTTGGTGAAAAAAATATCCACTTATCTTGAATAGAAGTCGACATATTTGCGATTGAAAGAGGTCGCCTGGTTTCAAATGTAAAATTATGGAGAAATAAATGGCCACCAACGTTTGGTAATTCCATAATCTGAGAGTCCTTGGAAACAGAAAATTTACATATTTTGGGCCTTTAATCAATGTTTTAATGTAAAATATGCACAAAACTATAATCTAAGTTTTTAGTATCCAAGGACTATCAAGCTATGGAAATAATCAGACATTAGCAGCCATTTTCTCGCTAATTCTACCTTTGAAACCAGGCAACCCCACTTTCTTTAATCTCAAATATCTCAACTTTTATTCAAGATAGATGGCTATTTTTTTACGGATAGCAAGACAACTGAACAAGCTTAAAGATGACCCCAATAACTCAACATGCCCAAAAATTGACGAGTGCCTGATTCCACCACGTCTTGACACATGTGACATATGTCATTTAAACACTGCAAATTGACAAAAAAATATGCTGCGAAGCTGCTTGACCATTATGGCCTACCACTTCAAAGTGTGATTTTTGTTTCTGTGACTCCACATACATATGGAAATTTTAACAAAGTTTTTCACATTTCTCTTAGGCATGTTGCCAAAGGAAATATGAATCATTTAAAGAGAAAAATACTCAAACTCAGAGTCACACAATTTCAGACAACTGCAGGAGAAAATTTGATGGATTGTTGACGGGATTAAAAACTGTGTATGGGGAAACACTAGAAATTTTAATAAACTGGTTTTAGCAGACATCTAAAAAATACATTAAATAATAGAACCAAAAAAAACAATAACACAAAACAAATTAGGAGAGAAATTTGGAATGATTCAAAAGCTGCAGTGACAGATCTATAAATAAACACGCCATAGGGATATTGTAGGAACAAGTAAAGTTCTTCCCCTAAAACGAAACAAATCAGAAGTCATAATTAAAGACATTCAAATCTTTATGACACCTGATTTTCATTTCAAACTTATCAATAAGAATGTGGCAAAAGCCTTTCTCAGCATACTTTCATCAACACAAAAAATTGCATATTGACATTAGTGGAAGCAAAAGACGACAATAACTGAAAGATTTAGAGCACATTCATAAAAAATAGAAATATATTTTTTGTCGACAAAAACATCCAGCATGTATAGAAACAACACATTAACAACATTTTGGCTTGACACAGTCCTGTTGCTGTGCACTTCCTGAACCTGAAGCTAAAATTCACATCACAAAAGCCATCAGACGTTCCCAACAGGAAATACGCTGCAGGAAAAGGAAGAGCCAGCCATTAGGTTCCTCGCACAAAGAAACATGGGGTACCACTCTTACACGCAAATGCACTGGTCACATAAATTTCACTCAAAGAATAAACTCACCACTGACGTGAATAAAAGTTTTTAAAACAGTTTAAATCCATACATATATATATATACACAGAAAAGTGGTTAAGTGAACACACAGCTTTTGCAAGTTGTTGTAAACTACAAGGCAATATCCTAAAATCTGTTTTGATTTTGTGCGTGAATTTTAAAATGAAACATCATTCAGTGATTAAAGAAATAGACCTCCGACAAATCTTATAACGGAATCATAACCACTGAAGGCACAACAAGGTTAAAACAAAAGAACATAAGGTAAGCAATGTTCTAGTAATAATACAACACTTCCCTTAATTCTTCATTAAAAATCGGAATTAAGTCACAAACAAGATATGTACCTTAACTGACGTATAAAATATAAATAGTTGAGAGAATAAAACTTGATGAAGAGGACATCACTTTCCCCTGATCTTTCTTTATGAAATGCCAAGCCAGGTCCCCAAGAAGAAGAGACATAAAACGTTTGTGCGTTGTCAGTCAAGTGACTGTTACAAGTTCTCAACAAGGGCAGACTGCTGTCAGTTTCAAGCAGTCTGCCCCTCATCTCAGATTTGACTTCAGATTGGAAAAGAAAATCTCCCAGCTGATATAATCAACAAAGCCTAAGAGGTCAGTGTGTGTCAATAAAATTTCGAGAAATACGTAACATTGTAACATTGTCAATATGTTTTCGGTGCAAAAGTGGGCAAAAGTTGACTTCAAGTTAAGAAAAAAAATAAGAACAAAACTCCAGAAATACTCTTTCTTAAAAATAAAAGAGAAAATAATTCACCGAAAATCAGAAGCATTCTCCTCTCAGACAAAATCCTGGGAATAAACAACATAGAATCCACAACCACCGAAAAGTCCAGTACCTGTAAACGTTAAGAACACTGATAAAAATGACGGTGGATATAGTGGTTAAGCACCAAAGAAAAGAAAAGAAGGTATAACATATCGTCATTGTGGCAGAGATTATACGCAAAGAGAATTAACATATCAATAATATATGTGGTGTATCTGAGTGTAAAGCTCCGTTCTGTTCAGATAAGTTATTTGAGAGGCTGGGCCTCCAAATTTAACGACCTTCTCTGACAGAACAGAACCCCAAGAAAAAGCCTTGAAGACCCATTAAACAACCCAAGACCAGCATTGTCTGATAGTAGGATTCAAACTAGGGTCATTTGGACCATAATCAAAATAAACAAGAACTGCTATGGACGTAGTTTAGTAGCATGCATACAATCCTGCTTTACACTACTGGAGATACATACTCCAACTGTGCAAGTAGCTGGGACATAAGTTTAGTACAAAAATACAATCACTATTCTGCTCTACACTAACGGAGATATACATGCCGATCGTGAAAATGGTGAACATCCCTATAAACACTTTTAGGTTGTCTAAGAGGCGGGACCTCTAAGTTTAACGTCCATCTTCGAAAGGACTGAGCCACAAGGGAAATTCGCGTAAAGTGTATCAAAGGACTAACAGTCTGACCGAGCGTAATCCCCAAACCCGCAATCTCACGATTATGGATCCAGTAGCCTAACTACTAGGCCACCGATGCTACTGCTTAGCGTGTAAGTTGCTGACTGGAAACAAAGAGCTATTGACAGAAACTTAAAAATTAATACTAGTACTCAAAATATGATTGAATCAAATCGTTTCAATCACTGTTACCAAACTCTTTTCTGCTACTTCTTATTATGCACAACTCTTTGGTTTTGTAGAGAATCATACAGCAAAATATATACCAGTAGTAAGCATAGTATGTGTCACGATGGAATGCAATCAGGCGCTCGTCAATTTTAGGACATATCAAGTTATTGGCATCATCTTAAAGCGTGTGTATTCGTCTTGCTTTATTAGAAAAATTACCATTCTATCTTCAATAAAATTCGAGATGTTTTGGATTGACGGAGGTGGGGGTCACTTGGTTTCAGAGATAAATTAGCGAGAAAATGGCCACCAAAATTTGGTGGCTTCCAATGTTTGAGAGTCCTTGGAAACTGCAACTTTGCTTATTTTGTGCCTTAAATCAACGTTTTTCAGTAAAATCCACACAGCAAAGTGTTTTTAGATGGTCATGAAAGGTGTTCAGCCACCCCCAAAAATCAGAAAGAAATTGCCCAAGACCCAGAAAAATGCCAGTTTCTTTGATTTCATTATTTTGATAAGCGCCTGATTTCACTATGATGCCTCACATATGAACAAGGCTTCTTGGAAAGTACATGGAGAATCCATCAATTTCAATGACTTGAATTCTGCTGAAATAAATGTATGTTTTGTGTACAGGCACAACAAAGAAGGCAGCCTCATTAAATGTTTGAAGACATAAAATTCTATTATTCCTCCTCCATCTGAGAACAGAGATTCTGATTCCATAATTGACGTATATAATTTACATCATAGTCTACAATTACTTGTGGTGTATGTGCTACATAAAAAGAACACAAAAATACCTGTGCTATGGCAGAGGTCACTTCCGTCACTGTACATGTTTAAAAACCCTCTCAACATTTCTGGGTCTGGGAAATAACGTTGAACAACAGAGTGGATGGCCCTGGTCCAAACCACCAACAGCGTATTTTGAACGAGAGTTGCGTTGGAGAGTTTTTAAGGCTCTTCCCTCATTTGGTTTGCTCCGGTCGGAGGTGAAATTTAAATTCTGAGGTCCGTCTACTCTGTAGTCAGTGAATGTTATTTCCCAAACGTAAAAGACAGCACGAATAACAAAAGAGTCTGTTCAAAGGTAAGTATGTAAATAAAATGAATAACCTGCATGTTCCTTTGTCAACAGGTTTATTCACAAGTTACTTGTGCACACAATCAAATAAAAATAACTGTTAAAATCTTTCTTTGGTATGATTCACAAACTCCTTTGCGCATATAAACAAATCTGCAACAACAGAATTTCGACCCTCTTTGGTTCACATCTCAAGACCACGGTCAATGAAGCCTCCGGACTGGGATCAAGATAAAAGAAGATACCCGCAGCAGGACACAAGACACCTTGGGATTGCTAAGATTAAGATTCTGCCATAAGTCATTTTGAAAAGTGATGGATGACGGAGTTTTACATGAAGCAGTCCCTTTGACTCCAGTCAGTCACACCGACAATTTCACTTGTGACAAAGCAAAAAAAACCCAACAAAAACAAATGGCTTACCATCTATTTTCCTGTCCTGCCAATTTGTTGAGCTCTTTCAATAAAAACATTCAGCTGACTATGAACTTTGATATTATTTTATTTGTTATTTGTTACTCTTCTGGGGTTTTTTCCCCCTCTTTTCTTGTTCTGCTTTTCCTTATTCCTTTCTATGTTCCTTTATTCCACTTCTGTTGGGAAGATCTACTCTACTCTTTCACCATGAGTAAGACAATCAAACAATTCTATCATGATCCACATGTCCAGGACAAAATAAAGTCAATCAAGATTTTTCGATAGCCAAAAGAAAAGCTGGCAGGGTCAGGGACGGTGAAAGTGAAAATGTAACAGTTCAGAGGTCACGTAAACACAGCAGGATCTTTATCTCTTTGACCACCTCATTAAACCATGCAGCAGATGTGGCCGGGATAGAATTTTCCTGACTTTAGTTCAGTTTGCACGTTTTGGGGTTATTTTCCCCTACTGTTGGTATATTTACAAGGTGGGCTTCTAACCCTACCTGTCAGTACCAACTTGGGCATAGAAGGATATAACACCCGAAATTCAGGTCTCCTGTATGTGGCAGCGTAGCACCTTACCGCTACACCACAGACTCTGGAGTGAAGGTTTTGCGCAAAATCTTTTTAAAGTCTTCAACGTAGTCTTACACTTCATACTTTTCTGTTCATACACTGACGAACGAGAGAGATAAATTTGTTCTATTAAAATAAAATCAATCATTCTCAAAACAGTCTGACTATTCTACTTTTTTCTACTCCTTCCATGTGAGTCAATGATTATTTTTTCATCTACTCTGAGGTAGGAGAGGGTAGAATTTTCTATGTGAATACCAGCTCTTATTTTCTCTCATCATCAGCCTTTCTCACATGTGCCAGAATATAGGCAACCAACAAGAGCTCTCCTCTGTCCAGCTCCATCCCATCTCCTGTATGTTCCAAATGCAAATGTCTTATTGTCTCATCCAACTACATTTATGCCTTTTTCACTTTCTCTTTTATCATGGATTCCATCTTAACCCTTTGAGCCCTTGGCTCCTAATCCTATTTTAACCCAAATCCAAGCCTCCTGAACTATCGGGCACAGAGAGAAAGCGACTCATCGTGAAAAAAAAATAAGCGCAGAATGTGATCAAAACATGAGTGAAACGGCGCAGACATTATGGTATCCTATAATAGCATGATGACAGAAACTAGCTATCTGACTGATTAAATAATTTGGCGCTTCTTCCTCACGCCAGTGAACTGGTACCAAGGACTATTTATGCCTTAGCGAGCTACTGCAGTACCGGTGCTACAGGCTCAAAGGTCAAGGCTTAGTGGGTTTGTTTTTGATTTTTTCAAAAAGTATCCAATCCACTTTCACTTTCTCGCTGTTACTCTTTCTAAATTACACATTTTTCCAGCTCTGATAATAGCCCAATGATGACCTGTCTTTTACGATTGTTCAAAGGCAAGAGAAAAGTAAAATAGCCTCTGATACTTATCGAAGAATCCATTATCTTGGGAATCTCAGAGTGATAGTCTGTTCAACACCCTTATTCCTTTTGGAGCAATAACCAATTTTGAAGACTCTGACCACGTGGAGAGATGGGCCTTATATCCACTTTTGAGCAAATAAAATATTGATCTTCTACTCCATGGCAAGAGAGATCTTCTACTCCACGGCAAGAGATGACTTAAATCCCCTCTCGTTCACATGGAAGCACTAGTTCTCACAGCAGTGTGACTGCTAGACTTTGCTGACTTCCTGATCCCCTCCAGGCGAGTCGACAGTCTCTCCGGCTGTGTGGCTACGAGGCCTCCCAGTTTCCCCGGTGTCGGGGCCATATGTCTGCAGCTGGAAGCGACCTACTTTCCTTTCCCTGGAGGCACCCAGACCTCCCTGCATTTTGGTGTCAGAGAAGGGGGTTGCAGTAGGGGGTCGTAATAAGTCCATGGGGGAGGTGGTAGAAGGTGTCGAGAGAGAGTTGAGTGTGGTAGAGGGTCGAGGGGGGCAGCTGTAGCTTTGAGAACGCTGCATGTAGAACTTCTGTTTGCTGGGCTTCGCGTACATGGAAGACGGCTGGATCACATAGCTGTGGGGGAGAGGAAAAACAATTGTGTCACGACACGGTGAAATCGGAGGTTCATCAATTTTTGGGTATATGAAGATATTGGTTCCTCTTAAAGCTCGTTCATCAGCTTAGAAATTGAGATATTACAGATAGAAAGAGGTGGAGGTAGCCTTATTATGTCAGAGGCAAATTTAATAAGAAAATACATACCAAAGTTTGGTGACTTCCACAGCTTGAGTGTCCTTGAAAACTGCAAATTTACATTTTTGTGCCTTTGATCAATGTTTTTTTTTAAAGTAAAACCCACACAAAAGTGTGTTTTAAATGAACGTAAAGGTTGTTGAGACAAAAAAAGTTGCTCAATGGGTGGGAAAAACTTGAGTTTTCTTCAATTTCATTATTTCGATGACCATCTGATTTCAGTGTGATTAAATTTTATATAACCTCACTTATTCTTCTGGATTCTTTCTTAAACTGAAAAGTGGCAGATTCAAGACAACAGCAGTCATTTACAGTTTGAAAAGAGAGCTGGACAGAGAGACAGAAAGAAACAAATCCAGAAGGACGGTACAGAACTAAGACCGGCCATCTCATCCTTGAACCACACATTCATCCACCTAACAGTTAAAATTTGTCAGTTATGAGTATTTCTGAATCACAATCCCAAGAAGGAGAGGAAACAATCTGCAGATCTTACTTCTCAAATGCTGTTTACCTGTCCTGGTCAACTATGTCATTGCACACCAGACAGGTCCATAAGTGCTCAGTTCCTCTCAGCACCAAAGCCCGCAAGGTATCGATACTAACTGTACCAGTGGCTGTTTGATTACAGCAATGTCTTTCCTTTCCAGATAATTGTTCCTTTTTTCCTCCTCCCCTCTCTATCCCCACTTCCCACATCTTAATGATAGCGTGGCATTCTGCTGTCTCCTTATCTTCCTCATCCGCAACTTTTTCTCCAGGGTCTTCAACACTTCTCCTTTGTAGAATTTCAGCTCACCATCAACCATGGCACTGCATGCCAGCCTATCAGCCTCCTCATAGCCCTTCATTCCAGGATGTAGAGGACTTTTTTTTTCTTTCTCTTCTCTCCTCTGTTTTTTTTGGGTTTTTTAGGAAGTGTTTTATGGCGCTCACAACTGTATAAGTCATTATGAGCGCGCGGGACACATCAAACTTTTTCAGTTGGTAGGAAATTTAAATTTTGCGCGGGTGGCGGCTGAAGCCTACTCTTATCGATTTTAGACCACCAAGGGATCTTTAACTTGCGCAATTTGCACATGGGCCCTCCAAGATTTTTCGCCCTTGTCCGAGAAGGCTAGGTGTGGATCTTTCCTACAAGAAGATCAGGGGTGTGGCTGAAAGACAACAGTAAGAAGGAGCCAAGGAGTAGCAGTAGAAAGGCTGCAGAAAGAGTCAGGAGCCAAACGAGGGGGCAAAGGAGGTGAGGGGGTGGGGGCAGAAAGAGGAGACGAAAGCAGAAGACAGAACATTGCTAGAGAGCAGGAAAGGAGGTGAAAGGAGACAATTTTAGAGAAGAAAATGTTTCGGTCGCTACCCGGGTTCGAACCCGGGACCTTTGAATGAGAGGCCAACACCTTAAACTCTAGGCCACGATAGCCCCCCTGCCCAGGACAGAATATCCACGTGATGGCTTTAACTTTAAGTGATGAGTGATGTATTGGGTTCATCCATTCACTCCAAAGCAACCCTTTCTCAACCATTCGCAGGATGGGACAATAATGAGATGGGTAGTTCTTGGTCTTATATTTAGGACAGATTAAAGACTGATGTTGGCTCTCTGTCTGTTAAAGATGAGAATGACAGGCAATTGGCAACAGATGAAGCAAAAGGCTGAGTTTTCCTTGAGAGATACATCAAGTAGACTCACCAAGGCAACATGGAGGAGCGTGCTAACATCAGGGCAATTATGAAAACTGCTGTGCCAGAGGTGCAGTATGGAGAGGGTGTCACAATACAGGAAGTGGGGCGGGTAAAAAGTGGAACGAAGGATAGTGCAGCGGCCATTTTAAAGATGCAAATGAAGAAGATCTACAGGGCATGGTGAAGGACTTCAACGAGAGTCTGGCCAAAGGCAAGATCCCAGAGGAGTGGCTACACAGCTACCTCATGCCTCTTCCTTAACCAGGCAAAAACCACTCCAACATCAAAGGATACAGAATCATCACCATGCAGAACACATATGGGAAGATCTTGGAAAAGATTGTGGCTAGCAAATTACCTGAGAGGAAAAAACTTCCAGACGGCCTTGGAAGCTACAGACAAGGGAAAGACACCTGCACAAACACAGCTGTGTTAGCCTATGATGTATTTGACGAAGAGTTCAAAAGAAAGGAGGAGACAGTGATGGCTGCTATAAACCTAGAGGATGCTTACAACCGAGTTAATTATGGCAAGCTCATGGATCTCCTGATGGAAATGGATGTTGACTCTTGGTTGATACAATGGATTTCCGAGGCTCTGTTTGAGAGGAAGGTGGCGCTGAGAAGTGGGCGATGGATGTCAGACCCAGTAGTTATTGCCTCAGGACTGCCACAAGCATCAGCCAAATCACCAGTGCTGTTCAAACATCCAAAATTGCCAGGATCGGTGTAGATGGAGCAGGAAGAATCCTAACCTTTGCAGATGATGTGATGGTCTACGGACAGGGTCGTGATAGGCCATACGTTAGACGGATGCTACAGGACAGGCTGAACAAGGTCACAGATTGGTGTGAGGAATACAATGCGGTCATCAATCAGACAAAGCACAGGTCATCTGGTGCTCACTCAACAACCGTATTGTGAAAGATTCTACCTCTCCAATTGCGCTTGACCACTTTCTCATAGACAGACAGCATGAGTTGAAGTACCTGGGAATCACTCTGGACAGGACACTTTCTTACTTCTCATTAACCTCATTTATTCACTTATTGCTTCAGTAACGACTTTTGATATAAAGGGAAACTTCCATGTAGTGGCACTGAAGTCTAAACAAATTATCAACATTGCTGACTTCAAGTTGAAACTAGTAATGAAATGAGCTGCGAGTTTAAACTAAGTGAATTCTCTTTCCTCAGGTTGACTTTCTCACTCAAATCAATAAAACTTATCATTGTCATTGTCAAACTCACACAATGTCCCCAATCCGAAGTTTCCGTTTGGCAGATGGGTTTGTGATGATGTAGGAGAGTGTGTTGGGTCGCCGCTTGATCTCACCTGTTGATATACAAGAACATTGGTCAACAAAGTTTAAAAAATAGCCTTACAAAACTGATCTAGTTAATTAAGACTCGGGAATCAAACTCAGTATCAAACACACAATTACACACAAACACACACACACACACACACACACACAACAACGACTCACTGTAATCACTCTGTGCCAGATCAAGTGACTGCAGTCTGTTCCGTATCAACCCCCCCAGGTCGCCTGGGTCAGGTCGACAGATGACTGAGAACCGGTGCCGGCTGGTCGTGGAGAATGACTTCTTCAGTCCAGGTTTGTACGACTTGAGCTTTGAGGTTTGCTCCTGCGAAATGAACAAACATAATGTGTTAGCACAGACAAAACTTTTCCTTTTTAACTCACTCAACTCTTGGCCAACACTTCTGGGTTTTTAGCTCTGCCTAGAAATTTTCACCACTTTTTGAAAAAATTAAAAACAAAAGGCTACTAAATTTACACTTAAATCCTACTCAAATTCGATACACATTTTATTCAAACCTTTATTTGTATGTATTGAAAATTTGAAAGCAAAATATGTCACAGTTCTTATGCAATACTCCGTGGAAAAACGTCTATATACAGAGTCAAAGAGTAAACAAAAAGCGAAGAAAGGAAGGGAGTTAAAATTTTGTACCCCCTCACATGGTTCACGCAAATAGCTTTATTTGTTCTAAATTTGGGCTTGCACTTCTGGTCAGTCTGTTTCAAATGAAAAATGTGAGGCAGTGTGGTGAAATCACACGCTTATAAAAATAATGAAAGTGATGAAACAGACATTTTTCCACAAGTTGACGTTGTGTATTTTCATTGAATTCTCGAGTTTTGGCTCAACACCTTTCATGCCTATTAAAGAACACATTGCTGTGTGGATTTTACTGAAAAACGTTGCTTAAAAAAATGTACATTTTTAGTTTCCACGGACTCTTAAGGTAGGAAAATAACTCATCTTTGGCATCCATTTTCTCACTGATTTTACTTCTGAAACCAGGTGACCCCACCATCTTCATTAGCGAAATCTCGAATTCTACTCAAGGTAATGGGATATTTTTAAAATCCAGAGCAAGACAAATGAACAAGCTTTAAGATGACACCAATAACTCTGCATGCTCAAAAATTGACGAGAGCATGATTCCACAGTGTCGTAACACAAATGGTTACTCTTCCAATTAGGCTACAGTCTGCTTCACACAAAAGTAGTGTTTTCGGTCATGAGAGCGAAACTTTCCATACCGATACTGTCGGCATTAGGGTCGGAGCATTGCGTGCACATACCGATACTATCGGCCTTAGGGCTGGGTGAATTAATTCTTTTTTGTTTTCATAAGCTGTTTCAAAGCATGTCCTTTGACAATTATGAAATAGTGGCGACCATTATCTCACTAATTTGACCTCTGACATCAGGCAACTACCCATCTCCTACAATACAAATATCTTGATTTCTATTCATGTCAAATAGGTAGTTTTTCATCAAAAGCAAGACAAATAAACAGGTTTTAAGATGATACCAACGACTCCATATGTTCTAAAATTAATGAGTGCCTCATTTCACTGTTGTTAGTTAGTTTTAGTAGAGGTTTTACGGTCATATATGAGCGCCAAGGGGTGGATGTCAACAGAGAAGTCAGGCTTATTTTGCTCACCTCTCTAGATTCAACCGCACAAAGTCTGCTTCGACTATCAAGGCACCCCGGAAATAGAGGGTCCCAAGAGTGTGACAAAATATAAAAGAGGTAGAGGAAAAACGATGATAGTAAGGTTATGTTATGAGCATGACATTGATGAATCACCCCATGTACAATTACAATTCTACTGTGCATAAGAACATGGTTAATGCCCCCATTTTGGGAATGGCCTAAAACACTTCAGTCAGTAGCATCGCCCTGGGGGGGGGGGGGGGGGGGGGCGAATTTCACTGTGTCATGACACAAAAGAACAATGGACATAGTTAAAATTCTGCGTCAAGAGCCACTTCTGAGACAGGCATCAGCAATCTAGGTTCTGATTTTCCTGCTTGGTTGCTCTAAAAAAGCCATTCTATTTCCATGTGCGGCATTGTGGTGTTCGTCAAAATAATGAAATTGAGCATTGGGCAAATTTCATAAAATTTCTTTCCCTTTTCTTTGGCTCAACATCTTGTATCGTTTAAGAACACATTAAAAACATTGATGAAAGGCACAAAAACAATGTGAAATTGCAGTTACCAAGAACAATGAAGCTCTAGAAGTCACCTTGACAACCATTTTATCACTTACTTACCTCTGACACCAAGAAATCTTTATCTCCTTAAATTGCAAATATCTCAACTTTAATTCGAGATAAATGAGTGTCTTCTCATCAAAAGCAAGACAAATAAACAAGCTTTAAGATGATACAAATAACTCATTATAACCCAAAATCAATGTATGAGTGCCTAATTCCACCCTTTTGAGACACAAATGAACAAGGGACTAAGAGAAAAGTCTGTATCAAGAGCCACTCCTGAAGCAGATAACAGCGCTCGTTGTTTGCCACTCATTTCTCTGCCTGGAAGCTCTCAGTTCTCAAAAAAAAAAAAACCCAAAAAAACTATACCACACAAATATTCAAGTTCTCCAAGTAAAGTACTGTTGGTCTGTCTCTGCCTCTTTTGCCTTCTATTTATCCAGTAAGAAAAGGATTTTAATTTAAATCAATAAAAATGTCTTTCTCATATTTGATTTTTCTCTCTATCTCATTTCTGAATTCTTTTTTTTTCCCCCCATCTTTTTCACTTTTAGTCTATGTTTTCTTGATTTTCAACTTTTCCTGTCTTCTTTCTTTCCATAATTTTCTCCACTCTGTCATCTATCTTTTCATCCTCTTCCTTCTCATCTTTCTTCTTTAACTCCATCTTCTGCTCTCTCATCTTTCTTCTTTCATTCCATTTTCTACTCCCTCATCGTTATTCTTTCCTTCTCTCTCCTTCACTGTAAGCACTGGGTTAGGTACTCCAGGTAAGAAAAGGATACCAGGATTTTGAATTAATGTTGTGCAAGAATTTAGGAACAAATGACAAAGCTTCTTCTACTTACCGGAACCTCTAGAATGGTTTCCCCTGCAAGCTTGCGAGCATTTTCTTGCCCTTCTGGGACAATCCGTTCAGTTCTATAAATAGCAAAAGGGATTTCCCCGGTGGCGGAGCACAGGCCTTCGTAGAGCTCTCCGTACTCTGGAAACTTCTGCACAGTTGCTCTTTTCACCCGGATCTGTTAAAAAAACATACATCCAGTTGTAGTTCTTTAGTTTGAAAGAAAGATTAAGAAACCACCTAGAGGGCCTTGACTGAAAGTTAATTTAGTGTTTAGTGATGTGCTGAAACAAAGTAACCTGAGTAGTTGCTATGAAACCAAAACGTAACTCTTTTTCTCTCTTTTTTTCCAGGGGAAAAGAGGGGGGAGGAAAGAGAAGGGAGTCAATGAGATTTAAATGAAAATTGATGAAACTTGATATGTGAGGCATCGTGGTGAAATCAGGCACTTGTCCAAATAATGAAATCAAAGAAATCGGTGGCCATTTAATGCGGAATAAAAGAAAGACAGACAGAAGCAAGAGAGGGAAAATAAAGAAGCAGGACCTTGCAGTGTTTAAAAAAAGGAAGAAAAAATACATAAAGCAGGAGCAATTGTTAAAAGAAAGAAAGATATTATTCTCTCTCCTGTAAAATTTTACTTTCCCGGCTTAGTACATCTGAACAGCTTATATGTAACTTGTTCCAAGAGTTTGGTCCAACCACCCACTGCAAATCTGGAAGCCAAACCATTTGACTACAGATACCAAATACAGACAACAAATGCCACCCAAATCCCCAAACAAAAAAGTGAAAGAGGAAGAACAAGACTGACACTTGACAGGTGTCCAGAGCCCTCCTCTGCATCGATTCCCAGCAGCAGACGGACGAAGCTGATGAGGTAGCCCTTGACAAACGTCTGTGAACAAACAACAGAAATGCACAAAAAATTTGAAATGACTAACAAAACGCACATCATCAATACATTAACTGTCATTAAGTGCTCAGAAAGAGTAAAGTATACCATCAGCCAGATGTTAAAATATATTATGCAAACAATTTTGAGTGCTTTTTTCTTAAATTGCAGTTTCTTTATCTGTGGTATTAGTCGTATGTACTCAAGAAAAATTTTGTCGAAATTCAAATCCTAAAGTTTAAAAAAAGCAAGAAAAAATACATAATGTAGGAGCAATTGTTAAAAGAAAGACTCATCTTCTCTCTGTTGTAAAATTTTACTTTCTGGGCTTAGTAGGCTACATTTGAACAGCTTACCAGCTATGTGAGTCAAGATGCGGTGGAATCAGGCGCTCATCAAATTTTAGGCATGTTGAGTTATTGGCATCATCTAAAAGATTATTTATTTGTCTTGCTTCCAGTGAAATAAATATCCATGTATCTTGAATGAACTCAAGATATTTGCCATTGAAGGAATAGGGAGAAAATGGCCGCCAAAGTTAGGTAACCCCAACAGCTAACCACCAGTCCTTGAAAACAGATAATGACATATGTGCCTTTAATCAATGTTTTTCAGTAAAATTCACATGTAAATGTGTTTTGGTATGGACATAAAAGATGTTGACCATGCTGTCTCACATATTTGTCTTGTTCCAAGGGTTTGGACCACAAGGTACATCAGGCTGAACAACAGAAATTGCCAAAAATACCTGCTGTCTTAAAATAACACACATTTTTGTTTTGCCTTTTTAGTCTCTTTATTGACATATCTTTGCTTTTTTAGTCTCTTTACTGACATATCTGTCCAAGAATCAATTTAAAAAATATCCAGAATCATTTTAACATACGGCTACAGACAGAAACAATAGAAGGTAGGCAAGGGAGCAAGATTTACCAGAGATGCCCCTAAACTACCCTCTAATGCATAAAGGAAGACTGACAAGATCATAAACTCTTTAGTTTTAGTAACAGTTTTGCAGCACTTGCAACACAATAAAGTCATAGAAGTGCCGGAAATTGGAAGTGTTACAAGATAGTAGTAACAAACACACAAAAGGAGGAGAGAAAAGGACGACAAATGTTTGATAAGAAAGGAGGAGCAAACCACACTAAAGCACCCACCAACCACCCACATAAACACTTCATAGTAACTGCCACCTTCGTAGAATGTTTGACAGGCTGCCCCACTGTACCTGATACAGTAGTGTGTCCAGCATGCTGGCAGAGAACACCTGGCCAGCTGCAAACGGCAGGCGGAAAATGTGGTTGAGATTTGACGTCATGGCATCTTTCAAACGCTGAAACAGAACAAATACAAATAAAAGTAAACTGTCTAAAGATACACAACTCAAAATACACATTATCCTGTAACTTAGCAATGAGATCGTTCTTTTTATTTGATCCCTGTCTCCAAACCACTGCCATTTTTTTTGTAAAGAAAAAGACATTGATAAGATAATGGGTATTTAATTACCATAGAGAAAAGCAGAAACAACAGACTGAAAGAAAAAAAAACCCACATGCCATCGACATATATCTATCGAAACAATGCTGTATATTAATAGAGGCTAAGTCTAGAAAGATGTGTCGGTCTGTTTAAACAAAGAGAAGCAAATTGACACAATAATGGTCATTAAGTGCTGGGAAAATGTAAGGTAGTCAGACATGAACAACAGAAGGAAAGTAAGAAAGTAGGACCTACCGGTGGCTCCCTCAAACACTTGCAGTGCGCCGTGTAAAGGACACAGTTAAAGTGGAACTACAGAATTAGTTGGACAGATAACACACAGAGAATCTTGGTGACTTAATTAATCTAACTTAAAATAACAGCAACAACAAGAACAACAACAACAGCAACAAAAAACAGTAACCAAAATTACATTCTGAGTCCCATTCTAGGCTACAGTATAATAAAGTATTGTTCAGTTCATAAATCTCTTGTTTCCAAGAACAGCACGTCTGAGGCATACTTTAAGGCATCATATTGTATTGTACATATATATACAGGGTGATAAAATAAAAATGGTATAACTTGTTTTGTAAATATATTCCTCCACACTAAAGTTTTTCGTTTCGGATTTGAACATAACATTTGGAAGCCAAAAGGAGTTTGTCTGATATTTATTTTAGATAAGTCCATTGAATGGTTTTGCTCTATATGGCCATTAAAAAAACAACCCATCTTCAACCTTGTTAGCATTTTCATATCATGACGCACCAGTTCGCATTAGGCATACAACAAAAAAGTTGCAACAATCGCGCCATAGTAAGCTACAGAAGTCTAACAGGTCAACAACAGTTTGCAGATAATATTTTCCCCAAATTTCGTTTGCCTGCTGAGATCATGGTTTGGTTTAGTAAAGAGCAGATCGTTTTGTTTCAAGCATTACCTTTCCATAAACTCACCATCCTTGACATTTCGTAAGTTCTGCGCACGGCATGGAAAGAATGCTCAGGTGGCCTAAAGACATTTGGCGTCATGAGTAGAGAAGTTCTGTCAGTTTGGACCATAGCAAATCAGAACTTAAAATTTCCTTTAAAAATGACCACTTCAGGTTGAACACGCACCATGCACAGCCCTTTAAACGTCACCAGAGTGCAGATTTCAGTAGTCGAGTCCCATGACACGTCTGTCGGTAGACAATCTGCAGATACGACTTTCCTACACCTCAACAGTCTGAATTCTAATGGCAGATCTTACCCTATGACTATGACTGTTCCATTTTCATCTTTGCTAGGTCGAGATGACATGGATCAGAAGATGGCATGTGTTATAATTCCTCGATTGTTTTGAAATGCCCCGACGGGATATGTTAACTCCAAAAAGGCTTTCTATTGGACACCCCACTCCCTATTGTCTCTAGAAGCTACTTCATTCTGAATATGAACTGTATGTGGCTATAAACACTCATGGTTTAGCAGACCCTTGAGTTTGGGCGCCACTGAACATTTCGAACGACAGGTTAAAAATGTGTCGAGTCCAAAGATGGGCTGTAAAATTTTTTAATATTGTTTAAATGTCACAAGGGTGGAAAATTAAATGCCAAAGAGAAAATAAAGAAAAAAGTCAACCAATCTTTTCATGACTTACTTTAAAAGATGTTTAGGAAAGGGTGAACTTTGCATTTTAGGTGCTTTTTTCTTAAAGGCATTTCCGTTTTCAAAATAAGTTTCTTCTTCGTGGAGTTTATGTCAAAAAAATTCCTTTGGAATGATTTATGTCTGATCCAAATTACAGCATTGTTCTAGAACAAATTTTGTGCGAGATATTTAGAAATAAAGTTGTACAGTTCTTTTTGGATCACCCTGTAGTGTATGTACAATACATGTCATGGTGGCAAATAAAATCGAATCAATACAAGAATTTAAAAAATCAAATCCACTTTAAGCAAAATGTCTCTCGAACTGCAATCTATTATCTCTAAAAATAAGTCTCTATTTTTAAACAAAAACAAAAAAAGAACAATTCTACCTTGCGGGCTACTTTTGAAAAAAAAACTTTCTACAATTACTAATTATTTAAGTAAGTTAACACCTCGAGCATGAAGCAAAAAAATCTACATTTACTAATTATTTAAGTAAAAGTTAACACCTCGAGCATGAAGCAAATGTATGAATGAGGACAAAAAAACTCAAAAGGGGAAAATGCCAACACTACAATTTCGAAAGGCAAAACTGTTAATAGGCAAAAAATTAAAATGAAAATCGAACAAAAAAGAAATTTTATTGGAAAACACTCATTATATTTTCATTTTTTAAGAAAGAAAAGAAAAGAAAAGAAAACAATAGTAAAGAGAAAAACAATGAACAGAAAAAAATGACGAATGTGATTGCTCCTACATCCACATTCACACAAACGCACCCAGATACAGACACACTACACATGTGTATACAGTCATTAAGTCACACAAGTACACCAATGAAAATTCATACAAACTCACAAACATACACATGGACAAGCACACATGCAGATCTGCATAATATGCACTGTTAGTATATAATTATATAATCACTGACACTTGGACATAGATCTTTCCCTCATTGGAATCGAACTCGAGAGCATGTCTTTTGTATTAACAATATAACAATACATAGAATATATTGACACCACAGATGCTTTTACGGTACATTATTGAGCTCTTTAATTATATATCATTATTATTATTATTATTGTTATTATTATTATTATTATTACTATTATTATTATTATCATTATCATTGTTATTGTAATGTAGACGCTTTAGTTCCCACTGACACGGTTTAGATAGATTATTTGGGATCATTTGTGTTGATGGTGAGCTTTAAAACCTTGAGAACATGACTTGGATAACCCACTTGCAATGATCAGCCAAATAAACGAGTGAAGCAACCAGCAGTGAATAATGTCAAATCAATATGACAGTATGTTTTTTGTTGGGTTTTTTTTTTGGGGGGGGGTGGGTTTCGGGGGGGGGGGGGGGGGTTCTTCGTTAGCTGCACTTGAGCGTAAATTTATCATAAAAATTACCGTCCTCAGCTTAACATGATAGGACCTTTCTCAGTTCACCACGCTTCGTTGTAGAAACATCAAAACAAGACCTGGATCGAGAACCTGGACTTGTCTAGTAGTACATTTCATAAAGTGCAATTAAGGTGTTATAGTGCACAAGACATTGGTATACACTGTGAGAATGAGTTTCTTTTTTTTTTTTTTTTCGTCAGAAGCAGGGCATAACAACAAACACAGTGTAGTGCATATTTGAAGACAAGCCAGCCCACATTCCGTGTGAGGAGTACGTGCCTTGAACAGTCGGCGCCAGATTTATGATTGGGGAGGGGGGGGGCCTCGGGAAAAAAAAGCCCTATGATCTACCATTGATTTAGTGAGTAAACTCGCCAATGGTACAATGTTAATCAAATAAATGTGTGCGAGCCAGGAGAAAGGTCCCAGTTGTCGGCAAACCTGTGTTCGAGCAACAGGGTGAAAAGGACCAAAAAAAGTCGAACCTAATAAAACATTTAGTTCCATCAGAAAACGCAAGTTTAAACATTTCTTAATAATATTAAATTATATCAAAAGGATATTTTAAGTCTAAGTTTGTTTTATCAATCGTATTTGCATCATGTTCTTTTCCACCAAAGGTTAAAAATGTGCTAGACATCTGGATTTTCTTCCAACTTTTTTTTATACCCTGCGTTACAAAATGTGGTATATCTGTAAATCTACTCAAGATATTACTTAAAAAATCAGCGTGTTCATCATGGAACTTGCAACAAGAATATGCCCTTTTTGGGGGGATATCCACAATTTTCGACAACTGGGACCTTTCTCCAGGCACACACGCAAATAATCAAACAATTATTTTACAGATGCTGGGGCCAGATTTTTAACGCCCCAGTTGACACAATTTTAGATCACTTTGGTAATCTAAGTTGTAATTAAGTGCCGAAGATAAGAGGTGTTACAAGAGAGTAACAAACACAAAAAGGAGATAGATAAGGATGAGGCATATTTGATCGGAAAGAAGGAGCAAACCCTACTAGAGCACCCACCAATCACCCACTGTCACTTTTAATACACAGTATGTTTTTAATAATCTGACCCCAAACGTCTTTGTCTGATCCACAAACTTTTCCACAGCGTCTCTCACAGCTCAGCTGGACATTCTCTGAGGGTCGCTCAAACACATGACTTCTGTTGCAAACTCCCAAAACCCGCCTACATAGGGTTTGCTTTTTATTTGTTCGAGTCGAGTTTTCACAGCACTGACTCGCAACAGTATAAGGTCATATGAAAGAAAAAGGCGCAGTTTCCCAATGTTGTTCCGCACAGTATGAGCATGACATTGGTAAATCAGCCCATTTACAATTCTACAGTTCTAAAGAACATGTTAATACCCCCCCCCCCCCCCACTTGGGAATGGCCTATATACACTTCAGCCAGTATCACCGCCCGGGGGGGGGGGGGGGGGGGGGGGGGGTAAAGTATTGTTTTACCTTACAAACGTGTTACCTCTCTTGGAAAAAATAACGTCATATAAGCGCCTAAGATTAGAGGTGTTACAAGAGAGTAACAAAAAAAAAAAAGGAAAGATAAGAACGATAGACGTTTGATAGAAAAGAAGGAGCAAACCATACCAGAACACCTAGTGCCGACCACCTACTGTCATTACAACTGCAGACGTGCCTCTAATAACCCGATCCACGAACTTATTCACATTTCTCTCTCAGCTCTGCCGATCATTCCCTGAACGTCACTCAAATATGTGACTTCTCTCACAAACTCCCAGGAACCCGTCTACACAAAAGGATCTGATCGATACCCTTCCTGACTCTATCCACACACGACTTTTCAAAGTTTTAGTAAGAGTTTTATGGCACATATAAACACAAAAAGGTCACCTGAGATTAGAGGTGTTACATTCATGAGAATAACAAACCAAAAAAAGAAGAAGTGGAAATAGGACGACATAATATGTTTGATAGGAAAAAAGCAGCAAACCACACTTGAGCACCCGCCAACCACCCTTAACACAAAACTTTCAACACACAATTTATTACCAGTAGGCCCACATGGTTATGGAACAGCATACAATATTATTAGTAGGCCCCATTGACAGCCCCTGTCAACACCCGTAGGCTACTATTTCCACAGCACACATTGAAAACAACATATTAATATTCAAATAGTGCTATGGTGAAAGAAACAATACACGTGCTAGACTACAAACAAGGAAAATACCCGTGCATGTACCTTATCAATTTTGACGGGAATGTCTGTGGGCTTATGGAGTAAAAATAGAACAAAATCACACAAGAATATTACGTCTTTATAAAGCAGGTTTGTCGTCATTAGAAAAACGAAAATTATCAAATATACACGCTATCACATAATTTCCCGTGGATGTTCCACGCTTTATATACCATTTACTCGGCACCTTTGTTTTTCTTCTCATCCTCCTCCTTTTCCTTTTCTCGTCCATTTCCCCCACATCCATTCTTTCTTCTCCTTGTGCATTTCGTTTTAGTTAAGACTTGTATGCGTCACTTGCAACACAATAAGTAAGACCATTATATAAGAGGTGTCACAGGACAGAAAGAGACAAAAACAAAAGAAGGAGAGATAAGGCCGATAGATGTTGTTTAAAAAAAAGTTTAAGTAAGGTTTTAATTAAGGCGCTCCCAACTGCATAACCATAAGTTTGAAGGTCAAATGAGCGCCAAAGAGTGGATGTCAACAGAAGTCCAAACGGGAAATCAGGCTTACCCTGCTCACCTCTCTCGTCTCAACAGCACAAAGTCTGCTTCGACTATCAAGGCAACCCCGGAAATGGCAGTTCACAAGAGAGTGACAAACACAAAAGAAGTAGAAGCTAGGCCTTTAATTGGGAAAATGACGATATAATTCAAAAAGGAAGAAAGAAAAAGGCGCAGTTTCCCCCATGTTGTTCCGCACAGTATCAGTATGACATTGATAAAGCAGCCCATCCACAGTTCTACTACGCATGTTAATATCTCCCCCACCCCCACATTAATTTTAGGAATGGCCTAAAGACACTTCCGTCAGTAGCACGTTTGCTTTGGGGGGGGGGGGGGGGGAGGGCTAGATGTTTAATAGGAAAGACAAAAAAGCAAACCACACCAGAGCTCCCGCCGACCACTCTTAAAAGGGAGGTATTTCAGAGGGTGTCGTATAGTGCATATATTATTACAAAAATCAAATTAATACATAAAAGACAAATAAATAAATAAATAAATAGATAAATAGATAAATAGATAAAAGAATAAATAAATGAAAAGGTGAAAGTAGAGACTTCTAAAACAACTTCGCCATACATGAAAAAAAAGAAACAAAACAATTTAATAAACACCAGTGATGACATTTATAAAATTGTGCATGGATCGAGGACAGTGTCTTTTTAAATGACAAAACGGGAGAACCGTCATGTGCTCTGATTTCGAGTTTGATTTGAGAGACGCACATAGACATAAAGCTGTGATATAGTGCAGGAAAGAAGCAGGGCAAATAGACAGAGACAACAGTTAAAGAGAAGACGTAGGACATACCAGTAGAGCCCCGCAGCCACCCAGTGAACTTTCTTCCCCTTTTTTTCCATTGCACGATAACAGACGGTCTCCAGTAGGACATATTATGTCAAAGTGACATCATACACGACCATCCAGCAGATCAGTATACGCATTCATCCAACAATTAGTCATTTGGGTGGAAGTACGTGTAGCCTAAGCGTGTTTATTGGGGGTTTTTGTATAAAGGTGGGAGAGGGGGGGATCCTTTGCGACAGACCTCTATATTAGTTACATGTAATAAAATACATTAACTGGCAACTAACAATGAGCACAGGAATTAGTCACTTTAGAAAGGCAGACTGGCCGAACGACATGGAAACATCATATTATAGTAATGTTGTAACACTGTGTTAATCTAACTTGCCTGCCAGCTGTACAAGTCATAATGTCATGTTAAGAATGCGTTAAAAGCTAGGATATTATGTCGATCATAGTCTTACAATCACAATTGAGGAATGGGCTAGGGCATGTCGGCCAGCTTGGAACTTGGGGCATACTAGACAACAGGAAAGAGCTATGGCATGTCAATAAACTAGAGTAAGGACGACATAACTTAGACAACAGGACAGAGTTAGGACATGTCTACAAACTAGGGTCTTTTATGGATAGACAACAGGATAGAGATAGGACAAATCAACAAACTATTGACATAAATAGACAACAGGACAGAGAGAGGACATGTCAACAAACTTGGGACATACGTAGACAACAGTCGATCAACTAGGAGAGGCCTACATGGAAAAAACAGGACATAGCTAGGACATGACACTGTCCATCAACCACACAGTTTTACATGGATAGACAAAAGGACAGATCTAGGACATGTCCAAAAATTGGGACATACAGAGAACAGGACAGAGCTAGGACATGTTGATCAACAACAGCCTTACATGGAAAGACAACAGGGCATGTCAATCAACTAGGGAACACATGAGTACACAACAGGATAGAGTTAGGACATGCCATAGGACAGGGCTAGGACATGTGGACAAGGGACATACAAGGACGTATAAGACAGACCTGGATATGCCGACCAAATAGGGACGTGCATGGACAATGGAACAGGCTGAAACCTGACACTTTCCTTTCTTCTTTTACGCCCACATGAACACAATTTAGATTTAGAGGCGGGTTTTGACCCTACCTGTCGGGGCCAACATGGTCT
Organism: Aplysia californica; assembly: GCF_000002075.1. Taxonomy (NCBI): domain Eukaryota; kingdom Metazoa; phylum Mollusca; class Gastropoda; order Aplysiida; family Aplysiidae; genus Aplysia; species Aplysia californica. The sequence continues at coordinate 1,071,842 of NW_004797354.1, read as the reverse complement.
GAGAGGGGTGCTGACACTTCAGCAGAAAGACCATTATACTCAACAAAAACTATCTTCAGACGGGAATTAAACTCAAGGTCTTCTGCATACGACGGCAGAGTAGACTACCTTATGACAGCTACTCCATTGTGCCCGGTCGGGCATTCAGCTTGATTGAATCATGGTCTGTCAATTGGATAAATGTGGCTGTGGGGACACAAACCTAAACGCTAAGCCCCAACCCTACTCGCTATCCTTAACATCCCTAACTTTCCTCCCTATTCCCAACCCTACTCCATGTCCCTAACCCTACTGCTATTCTCAGTCCAATACCTAATTATCCCTAACCCTATTGCTATTCTCAGTCCAATACCTAATTATCCCTAGCCCTACTGCTATTCTCAGTCTAATACCTTATCCCTAACCCTACTCCAATATCCCTAGGCCTGCCTACTCCAACACCCTGCTATTCCCTAACTATACTCCTGTCCCTAACGACCCTACTCCCTATCACCAAACCTAATTTTTAATCCAACACCTATCCCTAACACATACTCCCTACCCCTTACCATACTCCCTAACCCTACTCCCTATCCCTAGCTGTCCTCCCAGTCCCTAACCCTAGTGTTATTCTTAATCCAACACCCTATCGATAAGCCTACTCCTTATTCCTAACCCTGCTCCCACTGAACCCCTAGATCTCAACTACTAGCAGATTAGCAGACCATCAAAAGGAACAGTTGTCAGACTGCTGGTAGACTGTCAAGTAGAATAGAAACATAGCGGTTTCCAGAAAGTTAGGAGTTTGACTAATTCTATAGTAGGGATTTTAAAATAATTGATATAAAATTATTAGAGAGTTAACGAAGCTGAACAAAAGCAATTAAACGTAAAAAATACTAAACAAAATGCTTGTAAGCATAACAGTTGTTTTAATTTTTAAGAAAAGAAAAAAGGAAATGAATCCCTCAAAGTTAACGTCCCAAAAATCATCATCACCAGCAACAAAGACAACAAAAAGAGAAACAAACAATAGGAAGCAAATTTCAGCATGGAAAGTCAGTCACTAAAGAAGAACCCCCATAATATCATAAAACAGATTTTGGACGTCAGTGCAGTGACAGCGAATAGTGATATGCACTGACATAAGCATAGGAAAAAGATGGGTTGGTTTTCATTGAACTTTAAACCTAGAAAAACTTAAAATAAAAAATAAAAAAAGAAAGCAAACAGAAAGGGAACCCCTAAAACAAAATTTTTTAGCACAGATTATTCGAGTGGTGACTTTCCATAACTGATGTCACTTCAGCAGGTTTTAGATAGCCTAGTGTAACGGCATGTTTTTAGGAGGCAGGGCGGGTGTACGTGTATACGTGGCGGTCATTAGAGCATGCAGTCAGAGCTCGCTCATCGGGAGGCTGTCGTAGCGTGATGGTCATTAATTATTCTCTTTTGCTTTAGCAACAGTATTTGGTTATTCAGTACTCACTTCAGCAAGAGGAATGTTTTTGTTTGATAGCAAGCTACCCTGTTTGGAAGAGTGCCAGGACGTGTTACACACATACAATTTTTTTTAAAAGAACAAGATGCTGGTGGAGGGAAATATTGGAAGAGGGAGGAAACAAAAACTAAATGAAAGAAAAAAAAAACATAAACATAACAAAAATACACCAAAAAAACATAAAAATCAAACAAAAAAACAAAACCACACACACAAAATGTCTTGCCATGCAACTAAACCATAGCAGTTAAAGTTAAATCAACTAGAGCGACATCTCAAAGTTCAATATATAGGCCTACTCATAAAGAAGAATAAATATAGGCGGAAAAACATTTCTTAACAGGGGATTTCCAATATACATTATTATCTTATAGAAATAACAGTTAAAACAAAAATTTTAAAAATACAAGATGCCTAAAATAATTTAGTTTCCGTGCAACTAGAGTTACTGAGAACAGAACAGTAGTATTACCTGAAAAAGGATACAGACTGTATTAAGGTCAGAAAAAAATTACAAAGAGATGGAAACACAGGGGAAAGACAATTCTAATCCAGGTTCAGTCAGAAGGCCAACAATACAAGATATTGTTTTTAAGCCCATTGTTGTTACAGAAACTGGAGTGAATGTACTTGTGTTATTGCGGATATTGTCCACTACTATCCACTGACACAGGAAAAGTGAAGAGTTTATCAGTCACTTTTCTTTAGACAGATAGTTTAGAAGGGGTGCTGCTTCAGCCCTGTTGTTAAGGCCTAAACTGAGATGAGCAAGATACAACATCCCAGCAGACAGACAGACATTTTCTGTGAAATAACTATTTACCATATGAGAATCAAACTCACATCTTTTGCATGCAAATGCAAAAGCCTTATAGGACCATTACAGCACAGAAGCCATACTGGAGTAGTAGAGAGTGCACCGAACGTACGACCTTTACCGCAAGTATCTTCGAGACACTCGTAAGCCAATTTTAATTCCACCACCTGGCATGCAAAATAAATAATGTTTTCTCATCCCCAAACAAAATGGAATTGAAGGAAAACCACTTTATTAAATTTTCTGCCTTATAATTCAATTAACGCTTTCATTCTGAAAAATTCAACACTGACATCTTTCTCTCTTTCAGGGCAATATGACAGTTTCATTCTCAGCAACATTAGCTTTGTTTTGACAGATCGCTCAAAGAGAATCAGTCAGAGCAAATAACAAGCATCTTTTGTTCTAAATATAAATAGGTTAAATAAATGTTAACTGAAAGAAAGAAACACTTGGCACAAAATCAACAAATACACTTACGTAATGATGGCTCTATAAGAAAAAAAATATATTATTTACACTTGTACAAATATTCTGAAAAAGTTAAATTAGAGTATTCCCATTAGATAGTAAAATTATCAGTTTCAACCCAGAATATTAAATAAAACAACCTTTATCAGAAGTGTTAGCTCTGACATTTCTATGAGCTAATGTCTGATCTCTTACAACATCAGACTCACTCTGTCTCACTGCAAGTTACACCAGGATTGCACATACAAGGCTTGTGATTTCAGGTGAATTATGATGAACATCTAAACTTTAGGAAAAGCTGACCCTTGATTTCTCGAGTTAGAAAGGAAAGGGGAAAACATTAAAATGGTAAAATATTTTAAGAAAAAAAATATATATATTTAGAAAGAAGAGTAACAGAACAATCTCTGAAATTCATAGTTGGAAGAAATGTTTTGAGATACACTCATGGTCGAAAGAGATAAGATCTTTGAAATTGATTTTACATCAAAGTCAGCTACTTTTTTATTATAAAAATTGGATATTTTATCCAGTAAACGATAGCTGCATACGATAACGTCAACATTATTTAAGCCTTATCACTTTGAAAAAACAACCGAGTATAGTCTCTTTCTAGCATACATGCTTACGGGCATGTCAAGAAATCAATCTGCAGATGCGCTGGATGTAAGAATTTTTTTTTAAGAGGTCAAGGCAAAGAGTGAAAAAGCAGCATGACAAAAACCTGCAAACATTCTAAGGTAGACATGGAATCAGTACTACTAAACTGTGATAAAACGGTGAAAGACAGAACTATAACACCCAACCTTAGATTATAACAATAATAATAGATTGGAGCACAGAGCAACCAATGTCCTTGGGAATCCCAGAAATGTCTTTACAAAGAACCTATGTACGTGTAACTCGTGTTTCTGATGAAGCAAGTGAAAACAAGTGAAAAAGAGTGCAGGTGGTGGGCGGGCGTACCTGTTCTAGCTTGGAGGCTCTCTGCGTGTACGTGTCCTGTGCCTGGAACTGCATGAAGCGCATGTTGGAGGCCTGGCTCAGCTCAGTGATCACGTTGGTGTTGGGGAACAATCTGTAACAAAGAACAGACAACAGGAGAAAATCACACACACTTATTAGCTTTGGCGTTTGCTTATCTTATCCCCAACGACATATACACCAAAAAGCCTCAACATCCACCTCCTGCCCTTTTTTTTTGACAGTTTGGAGGAACAGTTATAATTTTTTAAAAATAATATCACTTCTATAGCACAACTCCCTGGATGGTCTTGGCACCTAACTCTTTACCACAACAACAAATAAATATAAAAATTACAGCATTCACAATTAAATAAATTGTGTACACAAGCCCATTCAATGCACTGAAATCCTTTCAGAACATAACTTGGCACAGTAAGCCTCAGTTGTACACTGTCACATGGATCCTGTTCCAATAGGTACGTAAAACTAATAAAGACTTCGTTCAACACTGACCATGTTATATCTAAAATGATACAGAAACTCACTGTGCGATCGAGCTAAACTTATCTTTCACTTTTAACCAAGTACTACATGATGATTTCTATAAATCTCTACCAACTGAAAGCAAACCTGATCTGGGAGATTTTTGTCTAAATCCCTTATCAGACTGTTATTTTTTCTTCTTTTTATCAGCTCACTATAGTGTTATGGTCAGGTCCACAATGAAACAATCATGACACTGTTAAAACTGCATAAAAAAGGCAACAGGGAAAAGGTCTATTTTGTCTACCTAACCAGCAACCCACAAAAATCTGATTAACTGTAAACAACCTCCATTGACAATCAATGTAGACTATTTGCGAGGTTGGCTGCTTCCATCCTGTTTGTCATGGGCTACCGGCCTGTCCATGCAGGGGGACAGCATCTCGGTAGAAATTAGAGATACATGATAAAAATATAAACTTCTCCGCTTGAAAATCTAACTCACTTCTGTACATGGAAAACAATTTATAAATCATGTAAATTCCAGATGCCAGCTGACAACACAAAAATACATCCTTAAAAAAAACTGTTATAATTATGTGTGTCAAAAAGTGGTGTAATGAGGTGCTCGTCAGTTTTGGAGTATTTAAAATTATTGCCCGTTTTACACTGTTAAATTGTATTTTCTTAAATGCAAGGGGGGAAATGGAAAGTGGCCACTAGTACAGGTGGTCGTATTACTATGCTGGTGGCCGTCATGGCCGGTTTGACGGTACTTGGAAACTAAATGTTTGCATGTTTTGTGCATTTAGTCAACATCTTTCAGTAAAATCTACACAAAAATGTGACACAAAAGGTGCTAAGCTAAAAAACTAAAATTCGATAAAAATTGCCAAATGCCAGTTTCTTTAATTTCATTATTTTGACCCATGCCTGATTTCACTACACTGTCTAACATTTTGACACATTCTTTTCATTGTGGAAAGGGTATAAACAAAAGATTTCACTATACTAAAATAAAATATGGTCAGAAACTTACAAGCCCAGTCCACAATTATATACTGGTTTCTGTGGTGGAGAATTTAAGCCTTGACCAAGTACAAAAAGACGCAAGTTGAACTCCCATGTGAAGAAGATAGTGTACTGTTCAGTGTCTTAGTATTTCAGAAGGGCTATATCATCTACCACAGCCTGTGTTTACACTAGCAGACAGGACCAAGGCATCTCACTCCCCAACTGTTCGTTTTTATTTTTGTAGGAGTTTTACGGCACTCGCAACTGCATAGGGTCATAGGGCCAGAAGATTAGAGGTGTTACAAGAGAGTAACAAACATAAAAAAGAAGGGAGATAAGGACGATAGATGTTTCATAGGAAAGAAGAAGCAAACCACACCAGAGCACCCGCCAACCACCCACACCCCAACTGTTCTAAATGGTGTTGTTGGTAATAAAAATAACCAATACTACTCCAATCAAACAGTGTTTCAGTACACACTTGAAGATGGTCTGCACTGCCACGATGGTCTCAGAGTCGGCCAGAATCTCCTCCTCTCCCACGTCCGAGTCTCTGTTGACCACCACCAGGTGGCTGGCCTTGTTGATTCCTGCCATCAGAAGGTCATCCACTCTGAGAGAAAACAAGTCAGAAAAGATTACCATTGGTTGATAAAACCTGAACGCATTAAACAGACAAACAAACAGCGATTGTTAGAGCCTTTACGCGTACAATAAATGGCCACTAATTGTTAGAGCCAATAGGCATACAACAGACAAACAAACAGTGACTGTTAGAGCTTATACGTGTACAACAAATGGCCATTGATTGTCAGAGCCTAAACGCACACAAAAAAACATTGATTGTCACAACCTATATATGCGTACAAAAATGACCACTGATTGTTACAGCCTATTTGCTGACAACAGACAAACTGTTCCTGAAATGCCCAAAAGGGGAAAGCGAAAAAAAACCAAGATAAATCTATACCAATACAAAACATCTAATTCAGCAGTTGGGTTTTTTTTTTTTCATATATACAAAGTCCAAATCATATAAATTGCAGGCTCTACCTTCTGCAGAATGGCCAAAGGAAATAGAGGGGGAAAAAAGAAAGTTTGAAAAATCTTAAGCCCCCTTGAGCCTACAGGACCAGAGCATTTGAGATAAGCTGCCAAACATAGACAAGCACATGCTGAGGTCAGTGTTAGGTGCACACTAAGGCGAAAGTCACCATGGCGACCCGTAATCTCTGCTCCATCTTCTTAAAAGAGATCTTATCAACAGTTTCGAACCCTTAGTATGCAACATTTTCTTACTGCACTCTAATCCCTCCATCTTACCTGTTGACAGTGTCACATATTTCAACAGCTCAAAGTAAGACTCCGTCATATGTCACATGGCTTATAGTGGAATCTTACACTAAGCATTCGATTTGTACAAATAACTAAAACACGGCAGCAAATGAGTAACTAATGACAGCCCATTTCCATTTGGACTTGTAACTAACCACACAAATCTTGCACTAACTTCCAATTACTTTTAAGTTTTTATGTACTCAAACATCATTAGTCCTTTAAACAGAATGTCACATTTATGTAGCGAAGTGTTTTTCCTCAGCAAGTAAGATCTGTACTGAACATACCTGCCATGCCTATACATCAAATTTTAGATTACATTACAGTTAAGGACATTTTATTACCTCCTCATTGAGCCAATCATGTAATAGACCAGTGGAAACTGAGCAATGGTATCGAGAAACAGCGAGTCTGGCCTGAAAGATAAAAACAAATAATTTTAAAAAACAACCAAATGTATGGCATCCAAGTGAAATCAGGCACTCGTCAAAACAATGAAATCCAAAAAAAATGTCTGTCAACTGTGCAATTTTTGTTGATTTTTTTTTTTTTCTTCTTAGGGTGAAAGACATAACATCCCAAAGGACAGTGAAAATCTGCAACCAGTTTCAATTCAAATCCACAGTCCAAAGTAGCCCGACATGACAGAGCCTTCATTTGCCGGTCGGTGAAGAACAAACAAATCCATGTAACCCCAGCAGGAGGGGCATTGCAAAATAATTTTTTATAAGTTTGCTCTCACTCTCAAGCATTGGTGCTCAATGTCTACCTTTTTTTTCTCCTGTTTTCTTAAATCTGCTCCTGGGCTAATATGTCCCTTCACAAAAGACATATATATTTGCATTATTAGAGTCACAGCTGACTTATTAGCCTCTTGCAAGACGCTAATTAACAGTAATTAAGTTATGATTATAATTAAGTAAATAGTTTGTATAGCGCCTAAAATCCACTCAAAGTGTTCTATGACACCAATACAAAATCAAACCTACAGACGCAGATTTCACTACAGTGGAGTCCACTTATAACGAGTCCTGAAACAACGAGGAGTCTGTTATAAAGATACTATTCTGGAACCCTGTTTTTTCCCCTTCTTTATCTTTGTAAATAAAATACTCCCATAGCGCACAGACAAAAATGCGAGTTGGTTAGAGTGGAATATTGCTGCTGCTGTGCACAGCACATAGGCAAATGATGTAAAACCTTGCCAGTTGAGAAAATGGTTGGTGATCTAGTGAAACAAAGAAAGGGAGAGCCAACGTGTGCCAACAATGAAGGCCGGAGCAAATGACTGGGGAGGGTCTGGCATGCGCAGACAAGCAGAACTCATCGTGTGATAGGCCAGCCTAGTCTAGATTATCGTGGCCTACCGTGCCTCTCATTTCTCCGATGCGGGGATGGAGAGGTAACAGTGCTTTGACGGATGGAGCGAATGTGTAACGTGGCAGGGTGCAGTGTGAATCCAATGTGCGCAAGCACACGGAATGCACCACAGGGGTGTGGTGGAGTGGGGAACAACACAGCAGGCGAGTTAGCTTAGAGCCTTTTCTTTCTGATCACCAACGCCGAGCTGTCAACATCGCTAGCGCTAGAGAAAGAAACCTGATTCGATTTTTGATGAAGACCTGGAGATCAAGTTGAACAAAAGTCATCATCATCAGGGGGGATAACCAAAAAAAAAAATAAAACACCAAACTCATAGATTAGGCCTACTTTATTTTTTCCCGTGAATTCATTACTAGACCCTTTATAACGAGAATCCAGCTATAGCTGATATTTCGCACCAGTCCCCTCCCTCTCGTTATAACAAGATTCCACTGTATGAAAAACACGAGGAAAAAAAAATTTATGCAAATAAAGAAAAACCCAGAAAACACCATTATTAGCTGACACATCAGTCGATGGCAGAAGCGACTTACTCTTCCTCCAGAAGCAGGACGATGGGGCTGAGGCCATTGACCCCGATGAAGGAGGAGCGGAGGGGGACGATGAAGTTGAAGATGCCGCTGCTGGGGTGCTCAGCCGCCAGGATAATCAGCTGGTGCTGCCAGCGCTCGTCGTTGGTGTTCTTGTAGCTACAGTGAGCGCAGGCCTGTTCAGGTAACATGGATGTTCCAATAGAATTACGTGTACAAAGGACTCCTTCCTTCCCCCACCAAAGCGTTTTTAAAAGTTGCTATTTTTCAAAACTGAAGTTTGATGATATATATAGTCTGAAGAACAAGAGGTAAAAATTTCATGTAGTTTCGACCAACACTGAAAATCATCAAAAACGTAGTTTTGAGAAATCATGCAAAAGTTAGGAAGACATTTCCATTATACACTGTCATCTTGTACACAAGAGGTAACGTTAGACATATCATTGGTGTTGCCAGGATCAACTTGACAGCCAATGGCATGATAACCTCGCTATAACTGATAATGCAATAACTGCCTGATGAATGTCATGATCAGCCGTAAATGGCGTTTCCTTTGACGATTACAAACAAGTATAAACAGGGTTTAGACGTTTTAAAAAAAGGGTTAGTCTCAAAATAATTCAGTTCTTTCCTCTTATGTTAAGTTTACATTTTCACATTAACAAGTTCCATCGGGACACCAACTATCTCTGATTCATTAACAAAGGCTTAAAAAGTAAGAAGTGAATGTTTGTGTGTGTGTGTGTGTGTGTGTGTGTGTGTGTGTGTGTGTGTGTGTGTGTGTGTGTGTGTGTGTGTGTCTGAACCTGTGTGTGTGCGTATGTGTGTGAGTGTGGAATGTGTGTTCACGTGTGGCGTGTGGTGAATATGTGTCTGTGTGCGTGTGTGTGTGTGTGCGCGTGCGTGCATACATACATTCATGCCAGTGACTGTGTGCATGTGTGCGTGTGCGTGTGTGTCAGGGCGTGTGTGTGCGTGCGTGTGAGAGTGTATGTGTGTGTTCACAGGCATAAGTAGGTGTGCCTGTGCCCATGTGTTCGTGTACATGTGTCACACTGAGTGTAAGCGTGACAAGTTTAACACACAGAATTTCATCACAATGACAAACACAGCTTACCAGCCCCCACTCTAGACAACACAGCTGCCGCGGCTCTGACATGATGTGGCAGTTGGTCTTCCGAGAGCCGGAGTAGATGGTCACTGGAGGAGGGCCCGTGGTCAATCTGAGAGGGAGAAACAACAACACAGAGATTTGATTTGTTTGTTTGAGTAAAAAGAAACCCTTCGACACAATAATGTGGAGGAGAGCTTGTGTGAGAAACGGTGTGTATGGGTGCGCGTACACACATGCGTGTGTGTGTGTGTATGTGTATGTGTGTGTGTATGGGTGTGTATGTGTGTGTGTGTGTGTGTGTGTGCGTGCGTGTTTGTGTGTGTGTGCCTGCCTGTGTGCATCTACCTGTGCATGTTTGTGCCTGGTGTGCGTGTGCATGTGTAAGATGAAACATTAAGCCACAAGGTGCCAAGATCTGGACAATAAAGATTTATCTCACCTTATCTTATCTTATCATATCTTTGTGTTGGGAAAAAGGGAAAACAGACAGAAACAACAGAGGGAAAGTAAAGATGTAGGAACTACCAGTGATGCCCTCCAACCACATGCACAGCAAAAAGAAAAAGTGCAGGCTCGCAAACTTTTTCACAAACCAATTAGAGACAGCCAATTTTAAACATGAGATTACACAGCAACTGCTACAATCATGTCAAGGGAAGGGGGACCGGTTCTGGTGTAGTGTATGTGATAAGTATCTCAGATTCCCGTTTACCAAACCCAGGTCTGTCCCTGGAAATTCAAGACAAATGGCAAGCCTGAGTGGTAGGTCTTTCATGTTTGTTTTAAACATATATTATTTTTTTTCTTAGTAATCTTAGTAAAGAGAAGCATGACAGATATGGATATAGAACATTCAAACAGGGAAAAGTAGAAACAAAAGGTGCAAACTACATATCGCCATCGACCTAATTATAAATGTCACAAGTTGAAGAGAGAAGGAAAAACACTGACACAGGTTTCGCACTTTGTCTCTTTTAATGTTGTGGCACACCCCCCCCC
>NW_004797354.1:1054233-1061144 GCF_000002075.1 Aplysia californica | reverse complement strand
AAAAAAACCCAGGAGAAAAAGCGCAGTATATACTGAAATAAGGATACCTGTTTCCCTTTTGCCAGGGAGGTTGTACAAAATTAGCAGAACCCCCATTAGTGAAAGGACTGCTTCCACTGTGGCTGGGAGAAAAGACAATTCATATCTGGATCTAACAAATAGCCTGCTAAAGCTGAAATATAAAAAAAAAAGAAGCAAAACTTTCATTGTCTATTTCTACACCCTTCCTCCTTCCCCCTCTCAACTACCTCATCCTCACTCCCCTCCTACACTTCACCCCATCTACCTTTTTACCCCCCAAAAAAATTTTTAATCAAAAAACAAAAACAAAAACAAAACCAGCAAAACCCCTTAACGGGAGGAGCTAGCGACCCTCAGTTTGGCCGATTTTTGGTCAAGCTATGCAAATTAAGATATTGGCTGGGTTTTTTTAAGACCAACCAGGACACAATTGAGAAAGTCTTTGTTCTCCTTCTCCTTGTAAATTGCCTTTGAAAACATGGGGGGTGTAAGATATATTGAATTTTCACAATAATTGTAATTTTTCTCAAAATGTCATTTTTTGCAGTTTTTCCTTAGTTTTCGTCCTTTTATCATAAAACTTTCAGGAAACATAGATGGCAAGGCTGCCATCAATGTACCGGAGGGACATTTGCGAAAAAAGTAACACTTTTCGATTGACAAGCGATTATGTAACCAAAATTTAGAAAAGCTTTATATAAGCTTATATTGAGAAAATTCTTTTTAAGTGTAATTATAGAAAAAGACTCGCTGGTATGTTGAAAGGGACTGGTTAATACTACTCTCACCAGACTTTTCTATGCCTAAGTTTTATGTGTACTCATATTTGATCTTGGGCAACACACATAGAAAATAGACCTTGAGGGTCGCTCCTCTCGTTAAACACTCAGTATAAATAAAATAAATGGATCAGGCTGAAGAGACTCACTTTTCCTGGCCCATGTCGTTGTAGAACTGGAACACCCGGCCCGCTCCATGCCGATGATCTACGTCATCCACTGGTGCAAAAAAAGGAGAGACAAACACAGACATTTAAGACGTCAGGCCTGACAAATCCAGTTCACAAACCTGAGCAAGTCTTTTTATAAATGAAGTGGGACTGACAAAAGTTGATGTTTACAGAAACTTTTAATAAAAACAGGAGGCATTGGTACTCTAGTGGTAGGCTACTGGATCCATATTTGTGAGATTATTGGTTCAGCTCAGCTCAATGTTAAATTGTAACTTGAGAAAGACGCTTTGCACAAAATTTAATCATATTAAATATTCACATTTGGCTCGATGCTCAAAGAGATGGACATTAATTTTTCAGGTCCTTCCTCTTTAATAACCTTACATTGTTGAAAGGAATGTAAACCTAAACAATTTTTGCCACTTTTTTCAATGACAAGACAGACATTCTATTAAAAACAAATTTCAAAACAAACAAAAAAAAAGATTTGGATAAAGTCAGTTGAGAAAAATTCAGTAAATACTCCAGGGGAAAACTGACACAAGCTGCAGCGAGAGTGGTATGAAGCCATGTCAATTCATTTGAATTGAAGATTATATCATTGACATTCACTTAAAATTTGACAGAACTGGTTCACTTTGAGAGGTGACATTTTATTTTTAAGTCAAAGCAGTGGAAAGATGAGAAAAATGAGATCATAATGAATTTCTCTTACATGCCAGGTATAAAAACATTTCTGAACAGCATAACGTACAAGATTGACATCTCTGCAGGGGGAAGGGGAGGTGGGACACCAAAACATTACTTCGCTGATTATTGAATGTGTAGATGCAGCGAGAGTGGTGTGATGCCATATCAATTCATTAGACTTGATGATTGCATGATTGTGAGACAAGAAAAACTGTCACACAATAATACATATCACTCAAAACCAATAATATCATCGATACCAGAAATGTTACAATTATATCTGTTTAAGAACAATGGCAAGATATAGAGAAACTGGTAGAACAAACGGCAGGTGACAGGAAAAAGAAGACATATGATTATACTTTTAAAACAGCTTTATGAGATCGGTCGGAGTCAAAAGCTGAAAGTTTAAATGTGGCACAGACAACAAAATTATAGAAAGAAAAGAAATTTCACTCACCCTCAGTCGATGTCTTATCCTCATCTGTATGGTCTTCCTCCTCCTCCTCCTCCGTTTCCTCCTTCTTTTCATCCTTTCCATCTCCAATTTTGATTTCCTCCTTTCCATTCCTCTTCTCCTGATCCAACAGCGGCGTAAAACTGTCCATCACTGACTGGACGGTGTCCCCGTTGCTCTTTCTGTCCTCCGAGACGCTCCCGTTGCCTGCAGACAGATCCTCCCTGCCATTTGCCTCCAGATTAGCAGTCTGTAGCCGCGCCATGCGCGCTATGTTGTTCCCCATGAGGGAAGTAATTGTGTCAAACACACTCACGTCAGCATCGTCAGCCGCACTCTCACTCTCCAAGTGATACTTCTGTAGGGCAAGCGCTATTTGCTCTGGAAACAATAAAGAATTATACTAAGCTGACTTAGTTTGTAACTGAGTTCAGATTTTATCCAAATAACATGCATTTTTGGACTGACCAGAGTAAGACTCCTGTCATCCGACAATTTTCTACATGGAGTATGGTGGAGTCTTAAAATAAGCAGTTGATATAATCATGTCACAAAAAATCCAATAAAAACAACTTCATTTGACACTGTTCTATTTTTTCCTTTAGCAAGAGTTTCGGCACTTGCAACACAATTGGGTCATATTATGTGCTGAAGATTAGAGGTGTTACAAGAGAGTAAAAAGACACAAACAAGGAGGAGAGTAGGAGAGTTGTAAGGATGATTGATGTTTGAAAGGAAAAGAAGAGCAAACCACACGAGAGCACCTGCCAACCTCCAACCCCTGTTCTACAGTTGAAGACAAAAACAATGAGGTCATTATTTCATCTGTTACAGTACCGACATGACAAGCAACTTTTCAAATGTGAAAACAAAAACAAAATTACATTACTTTACAAATACTTTATACACAAAAGAAAGCCAATGACTGATGAAAGACAGAATAATCAAATTACAGCATTTCAAACAAGACGCAATCCCCCCCCCCTCCTTCCAAAACACACACAGGCAATTAAAAAACCCACAAAAAACAACAACAAAAACTTTCCAAGTGGAGAAGTACAACATTCACATTTCTTTTCTAAAAACCTAATACCCAATACAACAAAATTACAAATTACTATTCTGGCTATATCTTGTTGCATTTTCATAACAAGTGATGCTTGTTCTGTGAAATACAGTGATGAACACTAAGGGAGAAATTATCCACAGGGCTGTTAAGTTACAGGCAAGGGAACAAGTCTTTATAGCTCAATTCTATAATCAAAGTTTTTGTACAAGCTAAACTGTGCACACTGGACAGAAGTTTGCAATGAAAACAAATCTCGGTTTGTTTGTTTTTTTTAAGTGGAGCGCACAAACCAAACAGTAATGAGCAAATCTTGCCTGGAGCATGGACACTCCACAGAGTTTGTTGAAGAGTGTATGAGTGTGTGTGTGTGTGTGTGTGTGTGTGGGGGTGTGAGTGTGTGTGTGTATGTGTGCATGTCTGTGTGTGTATGTGTGTGTGTGTGTGTGTGTGTGTCTGCACATGTGTTGAGAGGTGAGTTTGTGGTTGTGTGTGTGTGTGTGTGTGTGTGTGTGTGTGTGTGTGTGTGTGTGTGTGTGTGTGAGCATGTCTGTGTGCCTGTGTGTGTGAGTGTGTGTGTGTGTGTATTTGTAGGTGTGTTGAAAGGTGAAAGCGTGTTTGTGTATTTGTATGTGTGTTGAAAGGTGAGTTTGCGTGTGTGTATGTGTGGGTGAGTGTGCGAGTTTGTGTATGTGTATGTGCGGGTGAGTGTGTGTGTGTGTGTGTGTGTGTGTGTGTGTGTGTGTGTGTGTGTGTGTGTGTGTGTGTGTGTGTGTCTGCATGTGCGTGTGTGCGTGTGTGTGTGTGTGCTCGTGCATGTGCGTGAGTGTGAGGGTATGTGGATGTCGTATGCTGGAGGGGGAAGGTGAGCAAGATAGAAAATAAACTACCATAACACGTCCACTGGTGAACTCACCCAGCTTGTCATTATGTCTCCTCGGCTGGCTCTGCAGGGCCTCAGGACTGATCTCCGAGTACTCCTCTCTCGTTACACTCATGTAGAAACAGTAGTCCGCTCCCTGTGTACACATACAATGACACAATGACACAACGATTGATCTCATAATGACAGACTCAACGCGGCTGATACAACATTGGTGACTATTATATATAATATAACCAAGCAAATTTTGTTCGCCTCCATCCCTTATTTTTGTTCCCTTAATAATAATCCTTAGGCAGAAGATGGCAAACGGAGAGAGTAAGAAGTCAAAGACTACTTTCTTAGTCCATTCCTGGATAGTGTTTAAGAGAATTTACTGCTTCAGCAACACTGCACACAAGTCATAGATATCTCTCGTAGATTCAGAGCCAAAGTCTGTGGGTGGTGTATACTTCCTCGGAAGTTGAGATTGTTTCAGAATGGTAACAGGTCTGCTAGGGCAATAACATACACTAAGATTGTAAAGCACATAGAGCTTGTGATTGAGCTGGAATTTGAGCTTTACAAATGGTTTGTATTATTATTATTATTATTATAATTATTATTATTATTATATTTATTTTTGTTATTATTATTATTGGTATCATTATCATTAACTGTGTCAAGCTTTTTCCCATCATACTCAAAAGATGTGGGGCAATTACTTTATCAAGTATCTGTCTGTCTCTGCTAGCACTCTGCCCCACAATGGTATGAAGACTGCAGAAGAGACCGAAAACCTAACAATAGGCAATGAGATACAAGTAAAAAAACAACTTTGTCACTAGCTTATATCTTACAGGGAAGAGAATGAGTTAGGAAAAATTACTGGATTTTACAGAAAAACACTAATCATGACTTAACAGTGGCTTGTGAGAATACCCACCCACCTCTATGGGTTCCATAACACTACTATGTTCACTTACTTTTAGATTACCAGCACATGTGGTGTTACGGTGTAGTTGTCAGGATGCTTTGCCTTCGCATGCAAAAGACCTGAGTTTGGTTCCCGTGCGGGGAGAATTTTCATAAAGTACTAGTCTATCTGCTCTGAGCATGGGTGAGTCCTGACTGGTAGAACTCAAGTCTGCTTCCAAAATGATCTAAATTGTGTCTAAGGGGTTTGGGTGTAAAGACACCTACATAAAAAAATAATAATAATAAATAATCTTCTTTGAGCTTGTACTTGGGTTCTGGGTTGAGAGTTCAAGTCTGCCTCCTCAACCTCCTAAATAATCTTAATTCTGTTGCTGATGGGGGCATAAAAACACCTACAACTGATTTTTTTTTTAAACAATGAAAACATTTTTTTACCTTGAGCTTGTACTTTGGCCCTGGGTTGAGCTGTAGCCGAGGCGAGGCGGCATCAGAGTCCAGCACAGCCAGCAGGGCAACGCCAAACCTGGAGAAACCAACAGATGCTCTATTAGTTCGTTTCAAGTTTCAGTAAGAGTTTTATGGCACTTGCAACACGATTAGGTCATACGGACGCTGCAAATCAGAGGTGTTAGTAGAGAGTTACATACAAAGAAAAGAAGGAGGAGAGATGGGAAGAACATCTGTTTATAAGACTAAAAGACTACATCTATAAGACCATCAAATACTATCATGCAAAGAAAAAGTAAGACAAACTGATAAAACTAACAAAGAGATGGAAAAGAAGTACAGTCGGGCATGGAGAACTCAAACAAGTCGGGGACTGACAAATGTGTCCGGGTTAACCAATAACGTATAAATCAAAGAGTCATCAGTCCAGGAACGACAAATTGTACGAGCTATCTGAGATTCAAGTTTTCCATGTCCGTGTTATTTGTGCCCAACTGATGGACCAACTGATCCTACAACCACCCATGCTCTGTAAAAAGAGGAGCTGAAAGTACAAATCTACAAAGGAAAGAAAGTTCAAATCTTCAAAGACAAGAAAGTTAAATCTACAAAAAAAGAAAGTTCAAATCTTCAAAGACAAGAAAGCTAAATCTACAAAGAAAGAAAGTTCAAATCTTCAAAGACAAGAAAGTTAAATCTACAAAGAAAGAAAGTTCAAATCTGCAAAGACAAGAAAGTTCAAATCTACAAAAGAAAAAAGAAAGTTCAAATCATCAAAGACAAGAAAATTCAAATCTACAAATACAAAAAAGTTCAAATCTACAGAGACAATATTCCCGTCTGACCTTCGATGAGCGTCAGCAGATGCTCTGGGGAAGGTGTCTCCCTCGTACTGGCGGAAGAAAAAGCTCTTCTGTAGCTGTATGTGATAGATCTCGTTCCCCGAGTGGCGGCCATACACTTGCTGCCAGGGCTCCGGGGCCATCAGGCCTTCTCTGGGGAACACAGGAGGGGGACAGCATCATAGTATTTAGAATTATCATATTTACAAAACGCGCTAATGATAATGATGATGGGAATAATGATAACAATGATGATGATGATGATGATGATGAAAATAATACTTATATTAGTAATAATAATAACAATGATGACAATAACAATGAAAACAACAATAAAAGCAATAATAATAGCACTATCAATAGCATTATATCCATAATAATGATAATAATACTAATAAATATTATTATCACTATAATGATGAAGATGATTTGTTAATGTTCCTGACGAAGCCTGTAGTGGGCGAAACGTTGAACGTATTATTAAATATTTTGAAAATCCTACCAAGTCTCAACCTTTTTTTATTTTCTGTTTACAGTAATGAGGAGGATGATATCATCATGTAATTTTTTCAAAGCATTTATAATATCTGTGTCTCCATATTTTTTTTTTACTGTAGAACAACGGTGGAGGGGGG
>NW_004797354.1:1051125-1053227 GCF_000002075.1 Aplysia californica | reverse complement strand
GAGAGAGAGAGAGAGAGAGAGAGAGAGAGTGAGAGAGAGTTGTACACGAAAGAAAAAGCGCTAAAATATTATATTTTGGGGTGGAAGGGGAAAGGAAAAGAAAAAAAAAGGGAAACATCAGAGCAGACTCTACCACAAACCAGTACATAACGCTAAATGCAACCATATGCAAACAGCTAAACACACCAGAGGGCGTGCACACGATAATGGCAGTTACTACACACACACACACACACACACACACACACACACACACACACACACACACAAGTCTGCATAATACCACGATAGTATTATTTCATAACTCTAAAAGCACAAAGCTGACACATATTACGTCATTGTGGCACATTTCCAACAATCACACACAACTAGAAACATAAATTCGTATATTCTTTCACAGTATGCATGCTGTTTCCTGCATTTTTAAATTTAAATTTCATATGAACCTCTTCACGTCTGTGTAGACATGTATACTCAGTTTCTCTGGCGCTGACCAGATGACAAGGACATGTGGTTACTTGAGGGAGGCATTGCGCTGCCAAAAGCGAAATGCTCGCAGCTACAGGGATTTGAAAACAACAGTTACTCAGTTGTGTTCTCCCAAACAGTTGTCGTCTTCATCGTTACCATTGATTCATTTCGGTTATTACTGTTAACAATGTATGGAAAACAACTGGGTGGAAAAGCTTCGATGGCGCAATACACCTAGACAAAATTTCAAGACAAATATTGTTGGTCCACTGAGAGGGATGCACTGACCCAACAGACGGACGTAGATTCTCGATTTTAAAAAAAACAACAACAAACAAAAAAACACACACAAAGAAACTCCCCACACGAGAGTCCAAGTGGAAGCGCCACCCACTACACCGGCGACGGCGTAAATAATCATATGTTTTGAGAATACTTGCCCAAAACTATGGGTAAAAAAGTATGGTCAAAACTTATTTCCCCGAAACATTGTCTATTCTTGTGCAAAAGAAGACTTTCTGCCCAGTAGTTTATCTACAGTTTAAATTTGGCTTCATGGAGTCTGTCAATTTTTCAAAAAACGTTATTATAATTAACTTGGAACATGACCATAACTATTGTTAAAACGGATGCTCTTACAGCTGTTTATTATGTCTTTGTAGTTGTCTCTGTCTCTGTTATAATTTATTATTCATACATTACTTTTGTCTAATGATACAGATTTTTGAGTGAACTTTTCTTGCTGACAAAAGAAAAAATTGCCACAACTATGTTTTGCCATGTTTGTTCCATGCACAATACTTTGTGTTTGACGAGAAGGGATTCATATCAAAGTACACACTCATAAGTCTACGTCGATCAGAAGATAAGCCGTTTAGTTTTCTGGGGCAGCGGGAGCATACACGCACACGTACACAAACACATACACGCACACACACATGCACGCGAAAATAGAATGCAAGCATGCAAACGAACATCAAGCATTCTCTTTTATTCTACCTAATCCCCCTCCATCTCCCTTCTCCCTCTCTCACTATCTCTCTTTCTCCTTCCCCCCTCCCTCTCGCTCTCTCTCTCTCTCCCTCTCTAACTCTGTTTTTCTTCTTTTCATTCTGTGTTTCTCTGTCTGTTTCAGTCTCTCTTTCTACCTACTTCACTCTTAATCTCAGGAAACTCATCCATCAACATTGCCTGAAATTTTCTCTGCCGCTCTCTGGCTCTCTCACATAAACATCCGTACATATTCATATACATATTATTTTATGCCCAAATGATGGGACTTACATTGCACCTGTGAAGTTCTTAGCAAATGAATCTAACGGTAAAACATGCCATCTGACGTCCATTCACAAACTGAGAGAGGTTACATTTAGTGACAACATCCAATGTACATTCATGATACGATAAAACCACTCACCTGCTCCAATCTATGTTAGCAATTTGCCTAACAAATACAAAATGATGGACAAAAGTGACAATATAAAAAATGAGGTAATGTGAGAAGAGTATAGTTATTACACTGATTTGCATAGTTTGTCGAAGGTTACTTTGGGGTTGTTGTTGTGTTTTTTTGGGAGGGGGGTTTGTTTGTGTTTTTTTGTGTTTTTTTTGTTTTTTGTTTTTGGGGGGGG
>NW_004797354.1:1049340-1050767 GCF_000002075.1 Aplysia californica | reverse complement strand
GGAGGGGGGGGAGATAGAGAGACGGAGACAGAGAGAGAGAACAGACAGACAGAGAAAGAGAGAGAGGCAGAGAGAGACAGAGTGAGAGAGAAGTCTTATTAATTACTAATCCAAAGGACTGTGGCAGAGAGGAAAATATAGTTTGTTAGCTTACAAAGTTTCGTTCAACACAAACACATCTACTCCGTGAAGCTGTGTTGATCACACAGAGTTGAGAAGCTCACAAATAGATCGCCTTTTTTTCTTCTTTTTTTTCAGGAAAGCCTGTTCACTTTCGTCAGACCGCGTTAAAACAATTCAAGCTGACTTACTCATTTGCCAATGGGCCCTGAGCTCTGCATGGCACTCCTGTAGACCAGGGAACAATTGGTCGTTTTTAAGCACCAGGGAGCTATCCCGAAAAATGCTGTTTTGAGAAAATCGAAGGCAAAGTTTTTGCCCCTTTTTTATTTCTTTAAGAGACAAGGCAAGTTTTCTCTATAACCAAACAAAAATACACTATAATGAAACCAAACTTCTCCTATAAGTAGGGCAATGGCCAAATTCGGCAAGGGCGAAGATTTCTGGAAATCCCTGAAATCTGGGTTAGCCGTTTGTCCTTAAAAGCCACCAATTGTAATCTACTTTATTTTTTTTTACTGTTTTACGTTTCATTCTGTTTCTTTATTTGGGCCCTGTATTACACCACCTTTTAGATGCATGTACAGGATCACTGCAAATAACGATTTACAGTAACCTCGCCTACAAATTGCTCAGTTTGAGAGAGCGACACCATCCTGCATCCACATTTCAGCGTAAGCTTATACATTTCCTCCGAAGACTGTCTAGACATCTTTACGCCAGTCTCGAAATGTACTCGCCCATCTGTTGGACTGTGTTTCATGGGCGTACGTTAAGGTGTGACCGAGGAAAATATGTCACTTTTTTGCATCAGATGTATGTCGTGCATTTCCTATTGTTTTGTTTTTTATTTGACCCGCTTTAGGCCAACACCAAAGATACCATGTCAAAACCTTAGTCTACAGTGAGCTTTAATAATGGGCTTTTACAGTCTGTTGGTCATCCTTCTTTTAGACCCGCACGCACAAACATGAGGAGATTATGTCTTGCAATTTGTTTTTATCTTTTTATTAACATCGGACAGACAGAAGTGAACAAGCTATAGCTGAATAATCCTCATACAAAGCTGGGGAAAAACAGCAGAACAAAAACAAAAAACAAAACAAAACAAACATAAAGCATAAGGTGATGCTAAATGGCTGCATCCCTCCACTAGATATATCTATCCCATACTCATATAGTTGATACACTCACACACACACATATATACTCATACACATACACATAAACACACACACACACACACACATACATAAACACACACATACATACATACATACACACACTCACACACACACACACACACA
>NW_004797354.1:1046514-1048541 GCF_000002075.1 Aplysia californica | reverse complement strand
ATAATACAATAAAACTAACAATCAGAAAACTGTTACTGTCTCAGTCAGGCAACCAGCTCCTCAAGACAGAATGACAGGCCCAGGCTGAGGTTCGACCCCATGGCTTTGCCATTGGAGTCCAGCCAGTAGCATGACCATTCAGCCACAGAAAAATGGCCTATACCATGCACAATGGGTGCGAAATGGCTTACCCGCAAACTTGACGTGTATTTTGTTGGCAACACTGAAGAGCTGGATGTACTGCTTGCAGTTGGGAGCGAAGTCCTTGACAGCCCATGACCTCAAAATGGTATGTCGATCCTGACACGACGGACAAAAAAACCCACATCTCAGACTGCAATGTGTAAGATTTACTTTAATGCTGCAACTAACACATTTATGTGTGTGGCTTCATAGTGAAATAAGGTGCACAACAAAATAATAAAATCAAATAAATCAACATTTTTCAGCCTGTAGGCAATTTTTATCTTTTTATATTTTTCTTTTTTTTCTGGGGAAGGGGGGGGGGGGGGTTCTAAACACTTTTAATGTATATTTCTGAGTGAATTTTCCTGATAAAACGTTGATCAAAGCCACAAAAAATATAAGTTTGCAGATTCAAAGGATACTCAAGCTCTGGAAGTCACCAAACTTTGGCAGCCAATTCTTCACTAATTTTATCATTAAACCAGACAACCCTCACCTCCTTCAATCACAAAAATCCCAACTTCTATTTTAGATGGATTTTTTTTAAAATATACAGAAAGTTAATACAATATCTAAAAATAAAAAACCCAGTGTATTCATGTCATCGAAAGCAAGGGCAAATTAACAGACTCATAACTCCATATTATCATATGCTCAAAAACTGCCGAGCAACTGATTCCGCTGTGTCATGACACATATCACTTCTAAGGCCTTCTGCTTTGACCCTGACTACCAGAGCCAACTCGGGCAGTGTAAAATGCTTCTCAGCAGAAAGAAAGAGATCCTAAATAATTTCCTCAAATGAAAAATTTAACAAATTTGTCAGTTGTCCACATCTCAGAGTCCACATTACAAAGATTATTTTATCAAGTGTCACCATCTGCGCAAGTTGTGTCACTAAGTTGTTTTAAGTCTACCTCTATTGCGTTCTTTTTTCTATTCTCAGTGAGAACCATATTGTCAGCCAGCTGTCCAGTTGTGCTAAGCCCAATTTTTTATTCAAATCGCAGTCTCATAATCTGTGGTATCGGCTACATGTGTTTGAGAAACGTTTTGCCAAAACTCAAATTCTAAATGATAAAAGCCCCCAGAAAATATACAGAATGCTAACAATATCTGAAAAAATAACCCAGGTCTATACTCCCTCCTGAAAAATTTTGCTTTCTAAGCTTAAAACTTCAGAATAGCTTGCCTATGATACATTCCTTTGTCGCTTCTTCCTTATGTTTATTAGTGACCGTCCCACATGTGCGTCTTTCAGCACAAATTCATTTGATTTCTCCTCCTGGACATCCCGTCAGCAACATGCACAAAAAATCATCCCACCAGCCAACTAAATTGTATCAGCCCACCAACCAACCAATAACAGCACATCAGTCAATCATAATAGGTTACCAACCAACCCACAACACCCCATCAATCAACTAAAACCTCCAACCAACCAACCCAAAAAAGACAATAAAGGCCAACCCTTAAAAACTCACCAATCAAATCCCACTGGCCCACCAACCAGCCCGCAACATTCCCCCAACCAATCCACAAAAACCCACAAATCAAACCCAAATAGTCCACCAACCAACCACAACAACCCACCAACCAACCACAACAGCAAACCAACTAATCCACAACAGTCTATAAACCACTCCACACCAGTCCATAAACTACTCCACAACAGTCCATAAACCACTCCACAACAGTCCATAAACCACTCCACAACAGCCCACCAACCAACCACAACAGCAAACCAACTAATCCACAACAGTCTATTAACCACTCCACAACAGTCCATAAACCACTCCACAACAGTCCATAAACCACTCCACAACAGTCCATAAACCACT
>NW_004797354.1:1043251-1045183 GCF_000002075.1 Aplysia californica | reverse complement strand
GGGGGCTTAACACCTTTCATGTCCATTTAAAAGTACATTACATTTCTGTATAATGAATTTTATAGGAAAACAGAGATCACATGCACACAAAAATGTAAATTTGCTGTTTCCAAGGAAACTTTGGAAATCACCAAATTGTAACGGTCATTTTCTCACTAATTTGATATAACTTCTGACACCAGGCGACCCCAACCTCCTTCAATCTCAATTATCTCAACTTCTATTCAAGATAGAAAACAAGGCATAAGAACAAGCTTCACAGTAATACAAATAACTTCATATGCCCAAAAACTGACCCACAATTGATGAGCGCCTGATTCCACTGCATTGTGACCCATATATCGGTCAAGGACACTCCCCATCCAGTGAACGCTAATGCAAAACATACAGGAGAAATATCGCTTGACATTCTGTGTGACCCTACTTTCACTAGTCCCTCCACCACTAAGACATTCTGTTTTAGTTTTAGTAAGAGTTTTACGGCACGTGCACCACAATAAGGTCATATAAGTGCCAAAGATTATAGGTGTCACAATAGAGTAACAAATATTTTAAAAAGGAGAGATAAAGATAACAGATGCTTAGTAAAAAAGATGGAGTAAACCATAACAGAGCACCCGCCAACCACCCATGAGGCCTCCTGTGGGTAGTGAGTTTGTCCATGGTACAAGGGCTGGTCATGCTATGCCATATCAATATCCTGTATCGTCCTTACCTGTGACTCCACTTAGGATCCTTCAGAATGACCTGTTTGCTACTGTCCAGCTCTTGCGAACACAGTAAGATGACCGTGTGTTCCTGGGGATGTCAACACACAACCAGTTTGATCATCTTAATAATACATGTAGCCTAGGCATAATTTAAAAAGAGTAAGACAAATAATAAAAATAACACCAAAGTATGACAATCGTAATAAAAGTGAAAGCAGTGGGTGTATCAGAAAAGCAACATCAAGTAAAACAATCATAAAAATGATAACGTAAACAGCAAGTACATAAGAATAACAAAATGTGTGGCATCCTGGGGAAATCTGTCACTCATCAAAATCTTGAATTCAAAATTTGTATCCATTTTTTTAGCTCAACACCTTTTGTCTTCATTTTAAAACACACTTCTGTGTGAATTTGACTTAAAAATCGTTGACCACAATGACAATTCAAAATACACTTCAGCTTTGGAAGTCGCTACACTTCACAAATATCTTGACTTCTATTCAAGATAGACGGATATTTTATTTTTACCAAAAACAAGGCTTTAAGATTACACCAATACCTCTGTGCGCCTCAAAACTGACGAGCGCTTGATTCCACAGTATCAAGACAGATATGTGTTACATTTTCTTTGGACACCATGTTGTGACGCATTCCCACTCACCTCAAGCTTTGGGTGTGCGTAAAATTCGTTTAGGAAGTCCATGAGCGTGTCCTGTGTGAGGGAGCTGCTACACACGATGACGTGCTTGTTGCGAGTCGCCGATCGGTGGCTGTACTCCCCACCGGCCTTCCGGCGCTCCATGTAGGTGGAGACGAGACCTTCAATCTGTAAAAGAGGAAGAAAATATGTGAGCTATTCTGACAAAATGAGTTACTTGTTCTCGCAATCCATGAATTGAATCAATGTGGGAATCAAATTTTTATATCTCAAAAATATTTGTGAAACGTATAAAGCATGCTGTCAAGCGTGAATATGCGCAATGTCCATGCAATTACTATTATTATTTTTATTGCTACTATTATTATTTTACCTAACCGCCATTTTTTTTCAAATATAGCAATGCCTTTTATCATTTCATACTTATAAATTGCACAAAATCCACCTTTAGTTTTGAAATACCTGGTTTCATTCGGTTAAAATCCGAGAAGTAACTCAATTTGTCAGTATGTCTCATATTACATTGTTCAAACCTCCCTCCCTCCCTCCCTCCCTCCCTCC
>NW_004797354.1:1039405-1041905 GCF_000002075.1 Aplysia californica | reverse complement strand
GGTTCACTTTAACCTATAGGAGTTGAAGATAATAGATAGCATTTGTAAAGAACAAATTCCCGCTCAAAAGCAAGCCTTATACATTTCACAATCTATACTATTTTCCCAGCAGACCAAATGACATTCTGGAACAATCTGAACTTCTTGGGAAGCATACAGTGCAAGCTGCCATTCTACAGGCGCTAAAACACTAACAAACTGACAATATTTTTCACTGTCTATGACCGGGTACCTATATTCCCATCTGGGTGAAGTGAGGGAAAATTTGTGTAAGTGTGTTTTTCCCAAGGATACAACGTCGGGCCTTACTTAGGCTCCTAAACCGCAACTATTCAATTATGAGTCAAGTAGCCTAACCACAAGGCTACCGCCACAAGTAGGAACAGTATAAAATGTTATTGAGTCATAAAAATGGTGAACAAAGTAAGGAGAGAGTCAAAAGAAAATTCTGTTTTAAATGTAGGTCCTTTTAAAGCCCCCATTAACACAATTTAGATCATTTAGGAGGAAAGCTTCCCCCTAGTGCCTCTCAGGGCCAACCCAGGCTGAGAGGGATATAACATCCCCCCGATACTCGATAAACATTCTCCTCACTCAGGAATCAAACTCAGATCTCCTACATGGCGCAGTGAACCACCTAATCACTACACCACAGCATTAGTTTCCTGATGTTTGTTTAATAATACTTAGCAAGCGAGAGTAGCACTTCACACAGAAGAAACAATTATAACTTACATAGATTTTCTCCAAGGCCCGTTTGGCCAGCCAGCAGTTGAAGAAGACGGGCACGAACAAGTCTTTGAGGACTGGCGGGTAGGCAAGCTGAGGGGGAGCAAGGATAGAACATTACCACTGATCAGCTTGAGTAAAGAGAAGTACATTGACACAATAATGGTCATTTAGTGATGAGAAAAAGTAAGACAGACAGACAGAAACAGTAGTGGGCAAGTAAAGAAGTAGTAGAGAACTACGACCTACCAGTGGCCCTCACCAACCACCCACTGACTGCTCAGTACAAGACCCCGCCTTAGATCACTTTTCAAAATGACATATAGCAGAGTCCTACACAAAACAGTCGATAAATTGTATCTGTGATATATCATGAGGTCCACCATTCTACCTTACAGACACGGCACTAATGATTCTTTGGAAAGGAAAAGCAAACACAATATTTTGTTGCTGACGCGAGCAAACCACATCAGTCCAAATTTTGAGAATTTTCTATTTTTACATCCTCTCAAAGCTGTATCCTCTATCAAAGATACTCCTTTCGGCATTACCAAAATGCAGTTTAATGCTATGGTCAAGGCTTACAATTTTCTTGCCTTTCATGATTCTTGATAGGAACAACATAACAAAACTAGTTTTTTTTTAAATGGCCAATGGATATAAGTAGATTGTTTGCCGCACTGACTATTTTTTCTTTATAATGTTTATAAATTATTGTAAAGAATGAGATACGAAAGCACTGATCAGATAGATCAACCTAGCAAGGTGCTTTTTTTCAAAACCTGGTTATGTGAATATAGTGAATAAAATTTCAAAATTGATCATTTGGAACAGAAAGGCAAACAAACCTTTTTGCCAATTAAACAATGTTAATAATGTCAATAAAGTGTCCCATATCATAACAGCTGATTTACCATAAAGCTCTCTCAGATTTTCTCAACAGAAACTCTGTTACACAAAGAGAAGGAATCATAATTAGATGAAACTGTTTATTTTTCCAGAGGTGACAATTTATAAATTGTGAGGCAGCATGTAGAAATCAGGCGCTCGTCAAAATAACGAAATCGGAGAAACAGGCATTCTCAGGCCAGACATTTTTATCAAATTTTTATGTTCTGGATAAACCTCTTTTATGTCAAGATAAAAACACATTTCCATGTGAATTTTACTGAAAAACATTAACTGAAGGCACACAATATGTTACTTTTCAGTTTTCAAAGACTCTTTAGCTATTGGAGTTACCAAACTTGCGCGACCATTTTCTTGCTAATTTCACCACAGAAACCAGGCAACCTCACCTTCTTCAATCACAAATATCTTGAGTTCCATCCAAGATAAATGGATTCTTATTTCATTGGAAGCAAGGCA
The DNA here is from genome assembly GCF_000002075.1 of Aplysia californica. Classification (NCBI taxonomy): domain Eukaryota; kingdom Metazoa; phylum Mollusca; class Gastropoda; order Aplysiida; family Aplysiidae; genus Aplysia; species Aplysia californica. Next base: position 1,039,808 of record NW_004797354.1, on the reverse strand, counting down.
AATAAATCAGCTTTCAGATGATACCAATAACTCCATATGCCCAAAAATTGACGAGCGCTTGATTCCACTGCGTCATGACACAATTACATCATACATGCCTGTACATATTACTGAAACTTAACTGCTTCTACTTACTGTGGCTAACATTGGAACAGCACAGATAATCTCCAGAAAGAAATTTTTGGTTAAAATTTGTTCCATTCTGTGACCCTGTGGATAAAGTGACATAGGATAGAACTTGTGTTGATGTGTGTGTGTGTGTGTGGAGGGGGGGGGTAGTGGTGGGCATAGGTGTGTGTGGAGGAGGGGGGGAGCAGTGCGTGTGTGTGTGTGTTTGTGTGTGTGTGCATGTGTGTGTGTGTGAGTGTGTGTGTGTGTGTGTGTGTGTCTGTGTGTGTGTGTG
>NW_004797354.1:1037899-1039305 GCF_000002075.1 Aplysia californica | reverse complement strand
GTGTGTGTGTGTGTGTGTGTGTGTGTGTGTGTGTGTGTGTGTGTGTGTGTGCGCGCACGCGTGTGCGTGTGTATTTGTGTGTGTTTACATGTCTATAAGAGTGAGACTGAGAGCAAGTGAGTACATATATGCGTGTGTACCGCCTATGTATTCCAGTGTTTGTTTGTGTGTGCTTATGTGAGTATGTGTGTAAGTTTGTGTGTGTTTATAGGTATGTGCCTCTGAGTCTGGGTATGTGTGAGTATGTCTTTGTCAATCTTTGAAATTACATAAGTGTGTGCATGTGAGTTTGCGTTTGTTAGTTTGAGTGTCTATGAGTGCATATGTATGTGTGTACGTGATTAATGTTTGTGTCCTCTGATCTAAAAAGGATCACAGCATTACACCACTGATATGCAAAGATCAAGAAGCAAAGCCATACACATGAGAAAATTCAAAAGCATACTACGAAATGGGTTTATCGCTTTGAAAACAATCACACTACTTCAACGTAACACTTGATCACAAAAACAAAACTCAGTTTTACAGGATGATTGAAAAATAATATTGCATAACCAAAGCTGAGCTTTTTTCCATCTACAAGAAATAAGCTTGACCTTCAAAAATATTTTCGATTGAGTAAAGAAAAGAACATTGACACAATATAGTGCATGGAAGATGCAAGACAGATAGACAAAAATTATAGTGTTAAAGAAAAGAAGTAGGACCTACCAGTAGCACCCTCAAACAACCCGCCATAAATAAACTTTACCTTGGTAGCAAGGTACACTAACAGGAGCGCTTTCATCAGTGAAACATGAGGCACCCTCTACCCACCACCATAAATATTCTTTACCTAAGAAGCAATGTAGACCAATACCAGCGCTTCGTTTGACCAATGAAATAATAGGCACCCTCTGACCACCCACCGAACTTTACCTTTGTAGCAATGTAGACTAACAGCAGCACTTTGATCAATAAAACAACAGCCACCCTCCAAGGTAACAATACGCACCCTCCAACCACCCACCAAGGTAACAATAGGCACCCTCCAACCACCCACCAAGGTAACAATAGGCACCCTCCAACCACCCACCAAGGTAACAATAGGCACCCTCCAACCACCCATCAAGGTAACAATACGAACCCTCCAACCACCCGCCATAATCTTTACCTTTGTAGCAATGTAGACTAAAAGCATGGCTTTGATCAACGACACAAAGGCAAGACACAGTTCTGTGATCCAAATAGGCAGACTCCGGTGTACCCACAGCAGGACGTACCTGGCTCATGGAGATATAGAGGGTGATTACAGCAGAGTAAAAAATAATAACGTTGCTGCCTTCTAAAGGGAGAAAGGAAGAGGGGAAGACTGTGCATGTGTGTGTGTGTTTGTGAGTGTGTTTGTGTGTGTGTGTGTGTGTGTG
>NW_004797354.1:1032578-1036016 GCF_000002075.1 Aplysia californica | reverse complement strand
TATATATATAAACGTACAAACAAATAAAAACACACATACACAGAAACACACAAAATACATCCACACTTACACTTACACACACAGGAGGTAGTTTACTCACCACTCGTACTCTGAAGGGTTGTCCAGGTAAACACGAACAACATACATGATACAGATGAGAGACTTGAGGGCCAGGTCAAAGAATGTGCTCGCGATGCCTGGAAAATGGTGAAATAGCGTAGGTTTAACACCCCAATCAACACGAAAGAGGTGTAAAAAGTTCGCGACGCAATTTACCCTCAGATATCTCTTTAAGGGGGGAATCAATGTAACCCACACTAAGTACAGCTGCTTGTATTAAATTGTCTTAACTTTTGTGCAGTCAGAAATGCGTGGCGCAACTTTTTGTCGAATATCCTAAACTATCAAACATAGACTCTCCAGCTTTTGCACAATGACGTGTATTAGTTTGTCTTGATAGATCTTTTTTTTTTTTGTAAACAACTGACAACTGTATTCTAGAAAATTCCTTAATAAATAGAAAAATAAATATTTTAAACGGTTTACAGCTGGGGCAATATCGCTTTCAAAAGGAAGTCTGTCACGTTTTTCTAATCGCAACATTATGCTTATGAACGCGTGTTTAGAGAACCTTTAGTGCAAAAAAAGAGTTCATTATAGAATGTAATTTTTTGTAACAAGTTTTGCCATTAAAGGGCATTGGTGAGCCGTGACGTAGACCATGTATGCAAAATGTGAGTGAGAAACGGGAAAAGCTGTGAACAACCCCATTTTCCGTGTGACGGGGATTTATAGTATTTTATATGGCTTTATGGAGAAAAGTTTTTTAATGTAGCCTCAATTGTGGAAACATGTGATTTAGTTAAGACAAATGGATGCAAGCTGCTGCGCGAAGTATGGATGACATTGATTCACCGGTTAAAGAGATATTTGAGGACAAGTTGCGCCCCGTATTTTTGACCGCATTGTAGTAGGTTGAAAATTTAAAGTGCCGTTAAACTCACCATCTGTTGGTTGTAGTGATCAGTTTACGACACTTTAGTTTTAGTTTTAGTTAGAGTTTTACGGCACTTGCAACACAATAAGGTCATATAAGTGCAGAAGATTAGAGGCGTTACAAGAGAGCAACATTACAAACAAACATAAAAAGAAGGAGGAGAGATCAGGACGATAGATATTTGGTAAGAAAGAAGGGGCAAACCACACCAGAGCACCCGCCAACCACCCACTTACGACACTTGCGACACCATAAGGTCATAAAAGTGCCAAAGGTTAGAGGTGTAACAAGCGAGTAACAAACACAAAAAAGGGGGAGGAGAGATCAAGACGATATGGCTCATGGTACAGAAGGAGCAAACCACATAGGAGCACCCGCCAAACACCCGCATAAAACTCGCACTTAAACGAAAAACAACAAAAATAACTCACGTGTGCTGGCATTTCTGATGAAGAAGCGGCGTAGTCGGCCGCGACAGGACAGCTCGTGGGTGAAATACTTGACTGGTGCCGATCTGTGGACGACATGAACAAAGCTTGTTGGTTGTTTGTTTGGTTGTTTGTTTGGTTGGTTGGTTGGTTGGTTGGTTGGTTGGTTGGTTGGTTGGTTGGTTGGTTGTTTGTTTGTTTGTTTGCTTGGTTGGTTGGTTGGTTGGTTGGTTTGATTAAAGAGAAGCACATTAACACAATGATGGTCATCTGCCGATCTGCAGACGATACAAGCAATGTCTATTCGTTTGTTTATTTGTTTGTTTGTTTATTTGCTTGTTTGTTTCTTTGAGTAAGAAGAAGCACATCGGCACGATGATGGTCATTTAGTGCTGGGGAAAAGTAAGACAGACATACAGAAACAACAGAGGAAAATATAAAAAAGTAGGACCTTCTATAAGTGACGCCCTCCAACCACCCTCAACATGCTCTTTACAGGGGTGGTAGCAAAAGTAGGTGTATGCAAAAAGCATCATCTTATTGTTATGATATTCCAATTCAATAATATAATTAGAGGAATGCATGAATACCAATACGGCACGCAGTCTGAGTATATTATGTGGAATATCCACAGAGAGAGAGAGAGAGAGAGAGAGAGAGAGAGAGAGAGAGAGAGAGAGAGAAGGGGGGGAGGGGGGAGAATACCGGAAAGAGGAGAAGCGCGGAGGCAATACAATAACAAGAAATTAATTCGAAAAATGAGAGAGTGAACTATTCCAATACGCAAAAGGACATATAAAAATAAACAGTGTACCAATATTTATAATAATATATTCACAGGGGATCTACACTGATTTTTACAATCAACGTACAAAAAGATTATGGATCTACGAAGACTACCTGCACAGTCCAGCGAATAACTGGGTTTTATTAACTCCTCAAGACAAAATTCAAGGATTTATTTTGTCATCATCTTTCACGACATAACGTTGGCAAGCTGCTAAAGAGTTCAAAGACCAAAAAGCAGCATTTTTTTTCAGGAGACAGTACATTTAAAAAATCTGTATTCATTTCCACAATCTTACGTACCTACTTCCTGTATCATTTCTTGCTATTCTAAAAGTTTAAAATTTAAATTTTGACATATTATATGTTTAATATAAAATTTAGTTAAAAGTGCGCTGTTTCTTGGAGTACACCTTAGACAAAATAGTTCGGAGACGACGGCTTCTCGAACTCATGAAAAACTGAACGTTTTTTTTTTTAAAGCAACTTTTAAATTTTGATCTTAGTACATTTGGCCAATTGGCCGACGAAAGTGCATATTATATACCAGCGTCAGTGGTGTAGTGGTTGGGACAATCCCTGGTACATTCAGAAAACGGGAGTGCGATTCTCGGGTAAAGAAAATAATTTTTATCGAGTGTCTGCGTCTGCCTGCCTGAGATGCTCAATTCGTCAGACATTTTTATATGGGGAACTGAGACACAGGCACGAAACAGCTGGCCACAGTACCTTATTTAGATAATATAGAAGGCGAACTGCCTGTCTGGGAAAACCCGGGCTACTGGGATAATTCGATTTTTAAAAAATTAGATCTTCACTCGGGAATCAAACTCGAGTCTCCTGGGGGGAGGGAGGGGGCAGCGAAGCTGCTAACCGCTACACCACCGTTGCTGGTCTAGCCACAAAAAACTATATAAGTAATGTCGATGTGGACGTAAAACGTTTCTGAAGGGAAGAAAGATCAATGTGAATTATATTATATTATGGAGACATACCTTTGTTTGGATCAACATCCATCTTCCGTGGGGACAAAAGCAGCAATAACAAACAAAAATGTAAAGACATATTTAATTATAACCAAAATTATATTAATATACATGTGTCTTTAGGGTATAATTATGCTAATGAACTATACAGATAGCTCTAGGCGTACATCATCATTTATGAAAGTCATATTCTCTCTCTCTCTCTCTCTCTCTCTCTCTCTCTCTCTCTCTCTCTCTCTCT
>NW_004797354.1:1030350-1031166 GCF_000002075.1 Aplysia californica | reverse complement strand
CAAACACACGAACACACAAACACACAAGAACACACACACACACAAACACACACACACACACATACACACACACACACGAACACACACACACACACACACACACACACACACACACACACATACACACACACACGCACGCACGCACTTTATTTTAAGTGGAAGCAAGACATTATGTACACCAAAAGCCTAAGTTTATTTCAGGCAAATGGAGGGGGATACTAGAAACCCATCGACCTTTGAGAGTAAAGTAAAATATTGTGTCAAGTCAACAAAGGGGCCAATGACTGAATAAATCTTGACAAACTGCTGCACTTGTTTCTCCACCCCCACCCCCCTCCTCCCTTTCCCTCAAATCTTGACCAAACCCCCATAATGTCTAATGTTCTTATATGAAAGTAAATTACAACAGTAACAATTAAAGAAATAAAAATGTAACCCCCAATCACAGCCATCTGTCCATTCGCCTACATTCGCTTTGTCTTATCATTGGCTGACAACAAATCCAAACAGCCGGTAAAGCTGTTAAATAAACGTTCACGGACATTTAAATCCCACATGTTTGCAAAGCACCAAATCCCAATGCAAAGGACGTGGTAGACAATAAAAAGTCTCAGGGATGGAATTCCTGTGAGAAAGGAAGTCGGGGGTGCATTTGGAATACACATAGACATTTCAGGGGGCTCTCGTGGCCTAGAGGTTAAGGTGTTGGCCTCTCATTCAAAGGTCCCGGGTTCGAATCCGGGTAGCGACCAAAAAAATTTCTTCTCCAAAATTGTCTCCTTTCACCTCCTTCCCTGCTCTCTAGCAATATTCTGT
>NW_004797354.1:1024511-1026665 GCF_000002075.1 Aplysia californica | reverse complement strand
AGAGAAAGTCTGAGAGAGAGAGACAGAGAGAGAGAGAGAGAGAGAGGGAGAGAGAGAGAGAGAGAGAGAGGGGGGGGGAACAGACAACGGACGAACAGCTTCACGGACAAACAGGCTGTGATGGGCAAATGGACAGACAACAGTAGTTCATTAATTAAAAACACGCATCTTCCACTCCAAAAAGACTGAAGTTCCAGTGCACGTACAAAAAAAACACCCACATTCACCAAGCCCTGAGATTATCACGCTGGTATTGGCCAAAACACTTTCACATAACTCTACAAACTATATAATAAGATCATGGCCGGAATACTTGAAAACAAAACCCTAAGATTCACCTGATACCACACTTTGAAAATCTTGGCCATTACGAAGGCCTTCTGTAGGTGTATATCGTATCGTACAATAACGTGATCGAAGACAACAAGCAAAGTGACAAACGATATTATATCACACTCACACGTCTTCCGTCTTTCCACTTTCCATAGGAGGAAACACTCACGAAAACGACAAAGCGCAATCCACACAAAGAAAGCATCAAGCAGACGAGAAAACCACAGCACAGAAATGTAAACAACTTCGTCCTAGTTTCAAGTTCAAGTACAGTGCACTATGCCTCCTCTCGAAGAAAGGTATTCCTCTATAGAGATATAATTAATAGATCTCTATGCAATTATTCTTGGCGTGTCTGGAATCTAGATTATAGACTCTAGAGCATGCCAGTGTACGGGCGTGAAAATATCATCATTATTATAAATGTAACGTGTAGGCCTATTATCATTATTATTATTGTTATTATTATTTGTTGTTTTTTTTAATGATATTATGGCGATTGTGATTATTGTCCTACGATCATTATAATTACTATTATTATTTCTATTAATATTTCTATTGTTTTTCCAATCATTATCGTAATATTGATAACATTATTACCATTACATAATTATCATTACGGTTTACAATTTAGGCACGACAACCAAGGGCTGGGAATAGGGCCTACTTTTTAAAAATCTTTCTAAGAATTTTGTCGCCGGTCTGTGAAAACAAAACGAAACTGCATGGGAAAGAAGGGCGGCGAAGAAGGAAGGGGGGGGGGGGAACTACCCTAATTAAGACTCTAAGTAAAGTCAATACAGTTTCAATTAAATCAACGCCTATAACTGTGCATAGCCTACACATACTTGAAACGAACGGCTGCGGCACACAGAAAAACGAAAACAAAATTCATGTAAAACGCGTAGATCTAAGTAAACACACATATGCATTGAGAGGTCCCTAATCGGAACACCCAACACACACGCGAACGAACACACACCGAGGCGAACACTCATCCAGACACACACGCCAATACACAAACACTCACAAGGGCACACAGAAAAACACACACCCACAAACGCACTGACAGTTCAGTGTGTCCTGTGCTGAGTGCTGAGTGAAATAAGCCTACACACTGTCACGTTCCGCTACTGTGCAGTATAATGATCTAGACCTACACCTTACACGAAAAGGCACGAGCAGGCAAGCCCCCTTGACAGCGACAAGAGAGAGCCACGCACGATGAATGAATGCCCCTTGGGGTCAACCAAGTGGGAGCATGCCGCTCGTTCACTCGTCTGTCGGCAGAGCGAGACGTAGGGGTGGGTCAACGCCATGGCGTTGGGGTGGGTGGTAGGTGGGGGACGCTGGACGACTATAAAATACACGTGTAATTTTATTTAACCCTTTCGCTGAAGGGACACTGGCTGTCTTTGACTATAATATTAATTGTCAGGAATGTCGAGCAAGCCAGAAGGAGAAAGGGTTAAACGGCTATCCCCATTCGTCCGTCGCTGACTGCTCGTTTCTCTGGTTAAGTAGGGCCGAAGTGCGTCACAGGGTCTGGCTCCTTACTGGTGATAGCAGCCAAGTTCGATGGATAGATTGTAAAAGTTACAACCCCCGCCCCCCTCCTCACACACACACACGATTCCACCTCTTCTCCTCTCCTCATATTGACACAATTTGTGACAAATGCAATCAAAGTTTGATGTATTTATAATGAACGTTATACCCCCCCACCCCCACCGTTATTCCCTTCATCATGTTGACACAAATTAAGACAAATAAGATCATAGTTAGAAGTTTTGATAATATACGTCAAAACCCCCCTCACCC
>NW_004797354.1:1022691-1024159 GCF_000002075.1 Aplysia californica | reverse complement strand
AGAGAGAGAGAGAGAGAGAGAGAGAGAGAGAGAGAGAAACAACAAAGGGGGTCTTTTTTAAAGGTTTTACGGCGATCGCAACTGCGTAAGGTCATATGAGCGCCAAGGAGTGGATGTCAACATAGAAGTTCAAGCGGGAAATCAGGCTTAGGGCTCGTGTCCATTGGGACAGAAACCAACTGACCCGATTCCGTCCGTCTCTCGGAAAGTCGGTAGTTAAAATCGAGCACCGTTTCTTTTTTCTAAGAAACCAGTGAACATTCTGTTTGGCTGTGTCAACAGACACGACAAGACACGTTCCGACAAAAGACGTGTCGGTTGGAAAGCCGCTAGCTGAGTTTTAGCCGGGCGGGGTGGTGACTCATGAACCACAGACCCAGCCGGAGCTAAGTAATTTTGAGTTCGGATTAAAAATCTAATGTCATATTATTCGTAATCAACGACTCAAAATTAGCAAATTCTACGCGCAAACCACCTGGTTTAAATGCATATCGAGAATTTTACATAATTCTCTTTTAAATCTAATACATTTCTTATTCCCACCCTGGGTTCAATAACCTCTTGACTGTTTATAGCCCTATGTTGTTCCGGCACAGTGTGAGCATGGCATTGATAAATCAGCCCATTAACAATTTTACTGTGCATAAGAACATGTTAATATCCCCCCTTTGGGAATGGCCTAAAGACAACTTCAGTCAGTAGCGTACTGCCCTGGGGGGATCCGCTTCCACGACATAAAGTCACCTATTGTAGACGGGACCTACGATTCCAGTCTGACTTGTTAGTAAGCAGAAGTACATTAGAAGAAGAGGAGGAGGAGTAGCAGGAAATAAGGAGGAGGACGAGGAGGAGGAGGAGGAGGAGGAGAAACAACAAGGATAGTAACACCTTCATGACCGATTTTCCCAAATCAGGACAGGGACGTCCTTAAAATAACTCCCACGACAGCAAAGCGAGGAATCCAGTAATGAACATGCACTGCGCCGTCACTCCCTGTGCATCGCTACGACGAGAGACGAAAGAGGGCGACACGGTGACCCAAGGCATATAACCCTTATACAGCTGATACTGTCAACATTGACAAGGTGGGGGAACGGGGGAGTACGGTGTTGTCTCTTTGTTTCCGTCTGTCTGTCTGTCACTGCCCCCCTTTTTCTTTCATTCTCTCACTCATACACACAGTAGACACACAAACACACACACACACACACACATGCACACAAACACACACGCGCGCACACACACACACACACACACACACACACACACACACACATACACACGCGCAGATACGCACATGCGTGCACGTACGCACGCACGTACGCACGCACACATGCAAGCACGCACACAAACACACACACACACACACATACCTCGTTCTCCACTGTTGTCATTTTTCCACAAATAACTTCATGATCAAATTATAATTTATTTTTTCAGCTTTACAACAGCGCTTCCCTGAAGCAAA
>NW_004797354.1:1016771-1019525 GCF_000002075.1 Aplysia californica | reverse complement strand
TGTGTGTGACAATTTTGATTTTCTCCAACGTCTCTTTACCTTTTTGTTTTATCAATTTACTCAAAATAACAGCCACCTATGACAATCACATGTGTACAAATGACCACTTTCCAATGTCCTCCCTTGAGTTTGTCCACATTATAATGACCACTGTGTAAGACGTCCACGTGTCTTAAGCAGCCACTCTTCTCCTGGGTAATGAGTAACCATCTCAGACAATTTCGAATGTATGTTGAGTGACAGATTAATTGGATGTAAAGAATCTGAATTACACTGTAATACATACTGTACATAACAATTACAATGTGTATAACATCTTTAACATTAAGTTACTGAACATCGATCACTTGTTGGTATATTGATATCCACTTTAACGGCAACCCAATTAGAAGAAATAAAGGGTAACCTCCGTCTGACAGCAACCTAATCTGGTGGAAACTGAATTTTTCTCCTATAACCACATTTACACTTTTCCTCCAATAGCAACTTCCATTGCCAAAATACACATTTTAATTGTCTGACAAAATTATCTTTGACGATTCAAAAAGTGTGAAGGGGAATGCCCTTTAATTTCAGTGTGTGCATCGTAGTCCTCTCTTGTTTAAATCTCCTCGCCTCCAAATACCTTTTATCAAGCCAAAAATACACTACGTTGAGTACAGGAGCTCAGTTCACACCCTCTCAGCAAGAGCCACATTTCCCGAAGTCTCCTGGCCGGGGAGTAAAGGTTTTGGTTACTGGGGAAACATTTTGCCACTGCCATCGAGCATCAGCTCACTTGAATTACTTGAAAGCTAATGCTACCTATTTTGTCACTTTTCAAAACTATAAATTGAAAATCACCACATCCAGCAACTAAGACTCATCATGAATGTGTGCTTCAGAAGAAAGGGCCCAAGGAGTGGGTGGACAAGTGGGAAATACCCCCTCCCCCCCCCAGCCTCTCCCAGAAAATTCAGTCAGCAGCAGTCTCCATCCTAGCAACCATAGGTTGTTTTCTCCCAGTGGTGCAGCGTTGCTGTTAGGCGGACACCATTGTACCACATTAATTAACAGTTTCAAGCACAAAGTACCCGCCTTACAAAACTGACCCACTATAAAATTCTTCTTTTTTTCATATTTTTACACAGGTGACAGTGAGGACCTCATCACATTCAAATGTTACTAGATCTAGAGATCATGGGTGATAAACATAAACTCACGTCACCGTGTTCCCATAACAATCACTGTCGCTGTTGTCCTCAATGTGGTAAGTGTCTTGGCACCAGCAAATCATTATCGTTTGAACTTTTGCTTTTCAATTTTCTTATAGATCTAGAGTCTAGATTTCTAGCAACTGGTCAGAGCAAAGAATCAAAACTCACGAAACTCACTTGTCAATTGAATGAACAAAAGAATCGAACCTACCGTGGAAGGACTTCCGTAACGAACGACCACCCTATCAAACACAATAAAGAAGAGGCCTAAACCCTAACCCTACCCCGAGATCTACTCCTACCCCTAGCCCTCAATTCTGCTCTAAAATCTGTCTCATAGATTTAACCTAGATCTAGATCTAGATCTAGATTCTAGATCTAGATCTCCTCTAGTGGTCGCTCGTTACGGAAGTTCTCCCTCTACTGTTAATTCCAGCTTTGAAAGAGCTGATATAGGCTAGAATTTAGTCTAGATCTAGATTCTAGATCTAGAATCTAGATTCTATGTCAATACATTTCATTCACTTAAAATTTTGATCTAGATCTAGATGCTAAGTCTAGATTCTAGATCTAGATCCACTTCATAAGATAAAATGAAAGTGGCTATAAAATCTACCTAGATTCTAGATCTAGCCTCCCTGTATTTGCTTCGCCAAGTGAGTCAAGACCATGCCATCTGCCATTCACCTCATCCTATCGTAATTTTCGTCTACGTGAATGAAAACTTTATTTACTCGAGATTTACTTCCCTTGTTCCTAACCCTTCGTCCACAATTCAATTCAAAACATTATTACATTAAACATTTACTAAGCGTGCCACCCACTGTCGATAAGAAAATTGGCTGCTTTAGGCAGGTGGTCACGGTACAGAGTGTCATTATAATTAGAAGAAAATGCAAGGGAAATTGGGAAGTGATCGTTTGTACGTGCCATAGTTTAAAGGCCGATTCACATGTAGCGGTGTACGGCGACGGAACGGCGGTTTTGCGGAAATTGCACGGACTTTTATGTTTACATGATTGTGTTGTATTTGAGCGAAAGCGTAGCGGTGTCCCTGTTTTGTGGTAAGGCAGCGTCATACGAGGATGGATTTTTGCCGAACGAGTTTGATAAGTTTTTTTCATAAATTGCAGTTGAAAACTTCATTTTGCTCAATATTATTGGGGATCAATGAACCTCAAACGGCTACACTCTTGATCTACAATCAATCTCCGCTTGCATTGCAGCAGGAAATCACACCCACACCATTACCAATTACCAGTACTAGATCTAGGGCTAATATTATGTCAACACATGGGGCCTAAATTTATGTGTGTGTGTGTGTGTGTCTTGGTAGGTCCCAATTGGGGACTACGTAGTCATGGTGTCTATGTGGACCCCAAAAATGTTGGATTGTGATTGGCTCGCTGAGCGAGCGGTAGTTTACATTGGTTACAATGCAAGGCAACTGATCATCTCGGGCGGTATGTCTATCTAGATCTAGATCTAGTGCTACAATAATTAATTTATTTTAGCCCAGAGAGAGAGGTGGGCCTCGATCCTGCCTGTCAGGAGCAAC
>NW_004797354.1:1015162-1016240 GCF_000002075.1 Aplysia californica | reverse complement strand
GCTAAAATAAATTAATTATAGATCAAGTAACACTAGATAGACATACCGCCCGAGATTATCAGTAGCCTTGCATTGTAACCAATGTAAACTACTGACTGCTAGCTCAGCGAGCCAATCACAAACCAACATTTTTAAAAAGTCCCAATCCTACTGAACTATTCCTCTAAAGAAGATGATGAGGCCCTCTCTTCTATTCTATAAAAAATATCCCCCGAAAACAAGGACAAGAGATGAATAGGACTACCCAGGTGGCTCGAAAATGTATTTTTAGGGAAAGGGGGGGGGGGGCAGTCACATGCCCATTTGTGCTTCAAATTTAGCGCTCCGGTTTTAGGTTTGACCAAACTGTATCCCCTACCCCCAACCGGAAATTTATGACTAAACCCCTGCAACGACACCCTGCATTGTTATAGTTTTAGCATGGTACTGATATCGCACTTGCTATTTAAAAGTGCGCAGTGTTCAGTTTAATTAGCAATTAATTAGGCCTACTAATTATTATATAATAGACAGCACCTCTTTATATTGTTGCATATGTATGAAAAGCAGGATTTTAGGTCTTTTAGAATCCATAGGCGCATGAAAAATATCAGAGCAATTTCCACTTAAACTCGGTGTAATGAGGTCGACAAGTTGTCCATTTATTGTTGCCTCCTCTAACTTTACTCTAAGTGTTGCGCAGACTTAAATAGTGAGCAAACAGAAAGCAGCGGTTTTCAAACACTTTCCCCGAGGACGCACACCGCTCAATGTGTAACGGCCTTTACACGACCGGGTGCCCATTGCGGATGGGATCGGGTCCGGTTGGGAAGGGTCAGGATGATCGCCCGACTTGTCACCTGAAAACAAACGCGTTTGTTTTTTAGGCGACTAGTCGGCTGCGACTGGCATGTGTCACGCTAGCCGCTTTGCGCCCTCAATCTGGCTAGCAAACCGGCTTGACCCGACTCGATCCGCCCATGGGCTCCCCGTAAGTTATACCAGTGGCCCTTAGGGCAGGTTCGACTGTACGATGTAGTAAATTTCAATATAGTGCTGCATTATTATTATTATTATTATTATTATTATTATTATTATT
>NW_004797354.1:1012600-1014840 GCF_000002075.1 Aplysia californica | reverse complement strand
TGCTGCTGCTGCTGCTGCTACTACTACTACTACTACTACTACTAGTAGTGTCCGCCTAAGATCCCAGTGCTCGGGAGCAAGAAAAATGCGGGATCCTTGGCGAAGGGGATTTCAGCCCACACACCAAGGGAAGAATCTACGATGACCCAGGTTGAAGCCCACAATCGTTATGGTCTCCCTTCACTCTAAAAAGAACTGAGTGGGTTTATAACATCGAACAACGAGTGGTAAACCTTGATGCCCATTCACAGTGGCATGAGGCTTGTCTTTTTCACATATTATCCTATCGTGAGTCTCAAGATCTACGCTTATCCAGTTGTCCCTCCCATTTACCTGTCCAAAGTGAGCGTTCTATCTTTGACCGAGGTCCCCCGCCTTTGTCGTTACCCAAAATTATGTTGTGACCACACCAGTCTGTCTCGCTATTAACGTTGGAGTAGAGACGTTTATAACAGTTTATAACATCGGGCAAAGAGTGGTAAACCTTGATGCCCATTCACAGTGGCATGGGGCATGCCATTTTCACTTATTATCCTATCGTGAGTCTCAAGATCTACGCTTATCCAGTTGCCCCTCCCAAGCTGCAATGGTCAGGAAAGAGTTAACAGTTCAATGTCAGTGATCCCGCCTTGGGCCAACTCGCTACCCTCAAGGCGAGTGATGTACTGTCTTATATACATAAGATACACAATATACAGCTCGTAAGTTTTGGTGGATAGCTCAGATGCAACATCTATACGTCGTCTAGATCAGATGCGAGTGCGATGTTTGGAGAAAAACAAAAGCGTCGGTCAGTTCACATCTCAGTGTGATCCTGTCCGAGGCAAATGTTGTACCGTTTCGTCTAGTTTTACAACGCTTATGTGATCACATTCACGAGAGTGGCTGATCTTTGACGCGACGGGCAGTTCAATTATCTCAAATCTTCACTCTTGATTGATCCTCTGTGCCCGCCTGGGTTTCTGTTCTGTAAATTATTAATGTATCTGAAATGAGGGATCTTAACCGAATGCAGACATTCAGAGTGAATCAGAGCGGGATCTTGGGGGGTGACTTTTGTGTAGTAAAAACTGTTTTCTTATAACAGAGGGATCTTAAGCGAACCGGGATGGTAAGCGCTGGAATCTTGGGCGGATACTACTACTACTACTACTACTACTACTACTACTACTACTACTACTACTACTACAACATTTATTATCAATAATTTTATTATTATGAACATTATTATTTCTATCATTAATAAATTAATCTATCAAAAATAATTAATGTTTGGCATGATACAGCCTATTTGAGCTACTTCGTCTATAAGGGGAGACAATTCACAAAAAACTTGATAGTAGAACCATTTCATTGCATTACCGTCCTTGAGTTGGTTGGGAGGATGAAGAGGGCGTTGGAATGAGAGGGTGGGTTGGACATTGGAGTCTTTGAGGCTGAAGAGGTGTTCGGAGTATTGGATATAATATTAGTCCAAAAATATTGGAGGGCGTGGTCTTCGGCAACTCCCCTTCCCCGGAAAAGGGACGAAAATTAACTCATGAAAAACAACCATAAAAAGCAATTTTTTTACTTTTTCGAGTACAAAAGAAAATTATTGTGTTGTAAAAAGCATCGAAATATAAATAACGCAGTAATTCGCTTCTACTCATAGTTCACCCAGAAAGCCCGAGACAGCCTGGGGACCAGGCAGAGAAGGGATTAAAGGACATAACATAGCAACAGATGAATTTGTTCTTTTACTTGATACCGTTTTGGCATCTGACTAAACACTGGTTTAAAAAAAGGACTTTAGTTTTAGTAAGAGTTTACAGCACTTACAACACATTAAGGTCATACGAGTGCCGAAGATTAAAGGTGGCATTAAAAAGAAGAAGGAGAGATATAAGGACGACAGGTGTTTGATAGGAAAGAAGGAGTAAACCTCACCACAGCGCCCACCAACCATTATTATAAAAGTTTTAAATCTTCGCTCAAGGCTTGTTTTCTTAAAGAATAATATATTGACTTTTATTAAACTTACTAAACCCTCAAGCACGCATTGTATACCAGTCTGTTAGACCTGCACAAGCACATGCATGCTCTCAACCTGCCTCATCCAGCAGGCACGCACGCAAAAACAAACAGAAACAAACACACAAACACACTCACACATTCATAGGCAAACACACACAAACACACACACACACGCACACACACACACACACACACACACACACACACACATTCTCTCTCCCTCT
>NW_004797354.1:1007796-1011656 GCF_000002075.1 Aplysia californica | reverse complement strand
GAGAGAGAGAGAGAGAGAGAGAGAGAGAGAGAGAGAGAGAGAGAGAGAGAGTTTTGAAATTGTACTTGTTTCGCCCCATTGAAATTGAAACAATTTAGATAATTTTGGAGACCGGCTTCCGACCCTTCCTGTCAGGGACACCAGGGCTGAGAGGAATATAACAACCCAGCAGAAAGATCATGACACTGGATAAAAAGTTTCTCCCCACTTGGGAACTGAAGTGCCTCCTACATTCGACATCGAAGGGCTCTAACCGTACAATTGAGTCCATCTGATAGTCTGTCAAATGCTTGGTCAAATGTCAAACTGAGCCCATTTCACGGTCCGTCAAATTGATCTCATGTTTAGCTTCGCCAAATTCAGCTAGGGCCTTCAATAATTATTTCTTTAAAGAGGTACCAGCCACCCATGTCTCGGTACTGTTTTTTGTTGCTGCTGTTGTTGTTGTTGTTGTTGTTGTTGTTTTATTAAAGAGGTTTTACGGCGCTCGCAACTGCATACGGTCACAAGAGCGCCTGAAGATTAGAGGTGTTACAAGAGAGTAACAAACAAAATCGAAAAAGGGGAGATAAGGACGACAGATGTTTGATAGGAAAGAAATCGCAAACCACACCAGAGCACCAGCCAACCACCCACTAGGTAATGTTTAAGCCTCTTTCTCCTGTCTGTGAATTTCTTATTATTTCTTTCAATTGGGTTCTACTTTTATGCCCCTTGTATCTAGATATATGGTTTTAAAAACTTATGACCACCATTAATTTATTTATAGAAGCACCAGCCATAAATGAATGACAGACTATGATTGATAATGTTAGAACCCATTCAACTCAATTATTTAGAAGGCGGACTGCTTCGACCCTGTCAGCCAAGCCGGCCTATACGCTCAGTGACTCAGTGAGACACACTGTCTTAGCAGGAGAGGGAACTACTTGATAAAATAGATGTCCTTACGTGCAAGAGCTAAAAGCCTAAATTACAACACAGGCACAGAAGGAAGATTAAAACGAAATGAATATACATGTATTCATAAGAAGTGGAAGTAGTGGGACACAGCGCTCGTGGTGTAGATCTAGAAGTCAGGTGCCTCGCCATCACATGCTAAAGACCGAAGTTAAGGGGGGGGGGGGCTTTCTCGCTTATTACTGGACCGAATTTTACCAAATTTCACACATATAATAAACATAGTAAGGAGTCTTAAAATCTGCAATCAAATTTGAGAAAAAAGTTTCGTTTCCATGGATACGCCGCCATATTGGATTTTATTGACATGTCTTACGTAATGAATACCGCACTTATCACTAATGGAAATTGATTGTTTTTTTGCATGCGTGTTCACAAACATTAGATCTAAAAAGTTTTCTGTTGTTTTTTTCGTAATCGAATTAGAAAATTTTTAATGAATTTTTTCCTGAGGTAGCGTTCAAGTTTGCGAAAAATCCGTGAAAATTCACACTCCAGACACCACCAACAAAAATCTATTCCATATATAAAAAATTCAACAGACAAATTTTTAGTATTACCTCTTCTCTTCATTCTGTGAAAATGTCATGAAGATTGGATGAAAAATGGTGGAGTTATTCAAAAAAGTATAGAGAAAAGTCGCATTTTGAGAAAACGGCCGGTAAATAAAAATAAAATACTGACTTTATGAGGAAATGGCGGTTACAAACATGCGCGGTATGGGAAAAATACGGTTTTGGGGGGTTCTTATGCCATGAATAGTTGTAGGAGAGGCTGAGGAAGCTAATAATGCCTACAACTCAAATTCCATGATTTTCAGCCGAATTTTGATTTTGGGGGTGTAGCCCCCCCCCTCCCCCCCTTAAATTCCCGTGCAGGGTGGAATTTTTATTGGACATTTTCTAGGCTAGGTATTTTTGCTCCGGGGTTGTATCCCTTTCAGGGCAGGTTAGGCCTGTTTAAGCTCGCCCCCTATTATGATCTAAATTATGTCGGTGTGTGTGTGTGTGTGTGTGTGTGTGTCAAACACAAGATAATGCCCAAACAACCGCCGACAGACAAGGAGGATGAACCACATACATGTATTATGAGGTAGCTAGATTCTAGAATCTATTAGATCTATATCATCATACTTCAAGATGCATTACCCATGGTTATCGTTCCCTACTGCAAAGACAACTCTTTTCTGGCTTGGTTTCCGTGCAGGAAGTTCAGACGACGTGGAGACGCGGGAAAACACAGATTCTCGTCTGCTGATGGGGTAGTCGTCGTCGTCTGAGAAAGGCTCGTCAACGGATGACAAGGAGTATAGGCTGGCAGAATCAGCAGCTGCGGTCGTCTGCCATCGACCACCCACACCGAACTCGAGGGCGTACCCAGATTCTGATGATGTCATTTTTCGTTTTTGTTCATCTAATCTCCTAAGCAAACACTAAGACGAATACTTCGGTCTGGGCAAGAGCTTAGAAGAAATATTGCTTACTGCAAACAGGTTTTCGTTTTGTTCTGTTATTCCATTAATGTTATGTTTTTGAGTACCCTAAATAAAGGAAAAGTTATAAAATATTATGTAGTGCGGTCAAAAATCCAAGGCGCTACTTATTGTCAAATATCTCGTCAACTGTCGAACATAGACTCTCCAGTTTTTTTCGCAATCAAATTGTTTTAACAAACTAATCAATATTTAGTAAACACCTGTTTTTAAAAGCAAGTCAGTCATTTTTTTTTCTAATCGTGACACTTGCACTATGCTTATTGAAAGCTTGTTTTTGATAACCTTTCGAACAAAAAACGTCTTCACTATAAAATTAATTTCTTGTAACAAGTTCTGCTACTAAAAAGTGCCATTGAGGAGCTGTGACGTAGGCCATATTTCTATTATTATTTGGCCTTAGCTCCGTTAGTAGTAAAATTCGTATGCCAAATGTGTGTGAGAAGCGGGAAGTGATGTGAACTATCCCATTTTCCACGTGACGGAGAATTATATTATTTTGTATAAATTTATAAAGAAAAGCCTCAACTGCTGTTGTGGAAAAATATGATTAACTTAAGACAAATTGATACAAACTGCTGTGCAAAGTATGGATGATATTGGTTTACTCGTTAACGAGATAGTTTATCTAAGTTGCGCCACGAACTTTTGATCGCACTGAAGAGGAGTACCATGTACTGTAGGCCTACGTCAAACCAAACAGAAGCTACATGTAATCCTTCAATAGCACGGTTTACTAGCTTCAACACATTATCAGTGCTAGGATTCCACAAAAAATCGAAACAAGGAATTTTGGATCGATTATATTGTAAAACAACTTCCTACACGCAACAGGATTCGTATTGACACGACATCATGAATCAAATCCAGCAGTACGGGCACCATATCCTGAATGAATTTTATTGGGGTCTTTCACGGAATGAAAACAAAAACAAACAAACCCCAGAGCACTCAAAAACAAAAGAAATTCCAAGTTTCCTTGCTTTTCACAACCTTTCAGTTTAACAGCGAGTCGCCACGAGGGTGGCCGCAGTGTCAAGGCCACGACGTGAGTGCATCGAATGCGCCGTGATGTATTAGGCCTGCGAATGCTGTACAGCCCCTGTTTACTTTTAACAGCGTCAGGGTAATTAGCCACACATCGCTCTCACTGGACTAAATAGAAGAAGCCAAACTAACACAGACACAAGCAAAAGCAGAACTAAGGGTAACAACAAATTACCCCCCCCCCAAAAAAACCCCCCCAAAAAACCCCCAAAACAAAACAAAATAAAACACGCCCCCTAAAAAAAGAAAGAAATGTAAATGAATCTTGTACAATGGCCTACTGAATGCAATTTCTGAATGAACAGTAGTCTTCTTCTTCTTCTTCTTCTTCTTCTTCTTCTTCTTCTTCTTCTTCTTCTTC
>NW_004797354.1:1005242-1007358 GCF_000002075.1 Aplysia californica | reverse complement strand
AATTATTGTTATTATTATCATTATCTTATTATTATTATTATTATTAATGTTACTATTGTTATTAGCTTATCAAATGTATTATTATTATTTTTATCCCTATTATCACAAAGCTCCATTGTCTCTGCGAACGTTCTCTTGTATACCTTAGTCGCTGACAAAGCTATACCACGTCGCAGTCGCTTAGTTTGTTTCATCTTTTTTGTGTATGATATAATATGTGTCACGACGTGGAGGAATCGGGCTCTCGTCAAAATAATAAAATCGAAGAAAACAGCAGTTTTGTCCCTGCTTAGCAATTTTTATCAAATTTTTGTTTTTGGGCTCAACACCTTTTATGTCCATTTACAAACACATTCCTTTGAGGATTTTACTGAAAACGTTGATTAAACGCACATAAAATGTAAATTTACAGTTTCCATGGACTCTCCAGCTTCGGAATTTACCAAGCTTTGGCGGCCATTTTCTCACTAATTTTACCTCTTAAACCAGGCGACCCCCACCTCCTTCAATCCAAAATATCTCCACCTCTATTGAAGATGGAAGGGTAATTTTTTCATTGAAAGCAAGACAAATGAACAAGCTTTATGATGATACCAATAACACAATATGACCCAAAATTGACGAGAGCCTGATGCCACCCCGCTGCCTCACATATGTTATATATTTCAGGAATGGTTTTTACGCTCGCAACAACCTAATCAAGATCTTTTCATTTTATTTTGACCCTACCTGTAAAAGGCGCCCTAGACTATGACTATGAGGGATACATTACCCCAGAAATAGACCGAAATTTTCAATAGGTATTATCCACACTCCGAAATCGAACATGGGTCTTCTGCTTTCGACTGCGAAACACTTCACCGCTACACAACAGACACAGAGTGACAATAAAAATATACTGGGTAATGTTTACATTTTCCCTTATGACAGCAGTAAAGAGATTTAAAGGTAGTAATAAGTCTGCGCGACCTGTTTGTGGTACAGTGCTTAGGTGCCTCGCAGTCACTAGCAGAAGATATGAGTTCGGTTCCCGTGTGGGGAAGTTTTTATTGATCCTTCTGTCTGAACGTCTGTCAGCGTGGGGCGGCTTTGACAGACATGGTTGAAACAGCCTGCTTCCTACATCCTAATTAAGATGTAAATTGAATCGAGAAGGGCGCAGATCATCTGCCACTACCATTACAAGTTTGGGAGAATATAAACCCCCTAAAAATGACGGAACAAAACCATCAGTTGTTTTTTTAAAATTTATTTATTTATTTATTTATTAATTTTTTACATATTTATAACGCGGAGAGGCCAAAATAACACAAAGGGAGGGTGTTATGAAAGTCAAATCTATATTTTGAATTGGTTTCACTCACTCAATTAATTATTAGACGATAAAGATTAAATTTTTTTAACGGAAAATAAAACATGCATGCTTTGATCTATAGTCTCGGTTTCAACACTTTCTAGCATTAAAGGGTAGTGTTCGACGATCGCAGCACACTGTCTTAGTGAGATAAACTGACACTGAAGCTTTGGCCTGTTGATATTAAATCATCATCAGAAGGTTAACTATGTTTGGTTAACGTCTGATGAAAATGTTCCTCCCCCCCCAATACCTTTCTGAATTTCTCATTTTCTTCCAAATGAGTAAAATTAAATCCTGAATTCAAGTCCCTGCGTGTTCGGACCAACCGATGGATATAACATAAAGGATGGAGATAGCAGTTCAAATACTTTTTGATTGAAAAGGGTATCAAGCTTGCTGTTGAACAGGAATTTTCGCTGTACAATAAATGCTATCTGATATTATAATATATTATCTTTAAAGTAAGACTCAAGGTTTGAGGGCAGCGAAAATAGCCTGACTACGATAAGTATATGACACACTACGCTGATGTATTATATTTTTATTATCTATATATTTCACAGACCTCACTGACCACACAAGAAATGTTCTCACACAAACACAGTCTATTACAACAAGCGGGAACAAGGCTCTGCTTAACACAATACCGCACAGCCGGTGCACAAAAACAAAGTAAAGTAAGGAAACACACACGCACAAGGGCTACGTTTGTTGTTCGACAACAGAATTTGACACCCAACTCCCTTCCCCCAACACCCC
>NW_004797354.1:989967-1003933 GCF_000002075.1 Aplysia californica | reverse complement strand
AGAGAGAGAGAGAGAGAGAGAGAGAGAGAGAGAGAGAGAGAGAGAGAGAGAGAGAAAGAGAATGAAGGAGGGGAGAGAGTGTGATGAAGGGAGATGCAAAAAGACATTGATGATAGCTAGATGCTGAGGGTAGGATGGAAGCAGAAACAGAGAGACAGAGAGATTGATTAACACACTGACTGACAGACAGAAAGACAGAGGAGGGAAGGGAAGTGGGAAGGGAAGTGGGAAGGGTTACGTTAAGACAAAAACTCACTTCCCCCTTCACTCTGTAACGCCACTGCTATCTAACTTATGGGCCGTTAAACGTTAATTATCTCTTGTTTACATAGCCGACACAGGCTGCCACAAATTACCTCCCTTTTCTATTAGACGTGAAAAGGAAGTTAATTATTGCCATTTGCTGTAATAAGTGGACGGCACTCTTGTGCTCAGCGTTGAGAGACCGCCGGGGGTGTCAGATATGGAACGTACGAGACACGCGTGTCTCCAAAATGTGGTCGAACCTGTCCAAAACGACAACACAACCAATTGTCAGGAGAAAAAACCCCACCTGATTCTTCTACAGATGGTCTTCTTAGACAGTGTAATTATAATAGAGGGGGAAATCACTATGTGGTAAGTGGAATACTGTCGTTTGCACAGGTGATTATATTAGACACGTAGTCGTTAGTGCAAGTTGATTTTTCCGGATTTTTACCGTGGCAGAATAGACCCAAAAGTAATATTCAATGATAGGCGTGTAGTATCATTGTATGTGAAATTGAAGCCATATAACTTTCTCCTTTGATATAAAAAATACGTTTTATGGTGGGTCTTTTGCGTCCCAATGGCCGCAGTTTAGAGCCTTTAGGAGGCGGGCTTCGACAGTGCCACTCAGGGCCGACCTGAGCTGAGAAGGATACAACATCTCGGCAGAAAGACCGAGATACTGGATCAACATTTTCCCAACACACAAATAAAACTCGTGTCTTCGTCGTGCGAAAACAAAGCCCCTGACTGCAACACCCCACACCTCGGCTTCCTTTTTGCAGAGTTTTGTTTCGTTTTGGTAAGTGTTTTACGGCGCTCGAAACTGCATAATGTCAAGTGAGCACGCGGGACATATTTAACATTTTCAGTTTGAATTTTGCACGGGTGACGGCCGAAGCCTACTCTTATCGAATTTAGGATCACCAAGGGATCTTTAACGTGCGCAACTTGCACACGGGACCTCCGAGAAAGACAGGTGTTAAATCACCATAAAATCAGGGGTGAGGCTGAAGGACAGCAGTCAGGAGCCAATGAGTAGCAATTGAAAGGCAGTAAAAAGAAAAGATTCAGGAGCCCAGAGGTTGGGGCAAGGGGGTGGGGGAGGCGGTCATATAGTGGGGGCTCCAGTAGCCAAGTAGTTAGTTTAGACTCAAGACTTGAGTCAAGCAGCAGTCGGTGACACGGAGATCAGATGGGTGGTCACTGGGGTGGGTCCTTGAGCAAGACACGACAACCCTTGCTCAACAAACAGGGCGCTGCACAGTGGCGACTAGCACTGGTTGGGAAATTGTACTGGCGTAATATTATGTTTTCATGTATGTATATGTGTATGTATTTATGTATGTATGTATATAATTATGTATGTCTGTATGTTTATTTGCCATTGTAAACCAAATTGCCCTTCTAGGATCAATACAGATGTAATTCATTTATTCATATTATTTATTTAATTTTAAAACAGACAACAGAATATGGTTAGAGAGCAGGAACGAAGGTGAAACGGGGATAATTTGAAAGAAGAAAGTTTTCTGTCGTTGTCAGGTTTCGAACCTGGGACCTATTGAATGGGAGGCGAACATCGTACCTCTAGATCCGTAAAGTCCCCTAAGGAGTATGCAGTTTCGTTAAAATACTGTTTAAAAGAATAAGGACAGGGCTACTACTGCGACATTGCTTGCACGACCATATCGAGCTGCTTTGAAAGTCCTCGATAAGCTCACTGAGGAAGCACACTTTGCCGCTTGAACAGGTGTTAGTTTGGGGTGGTTAAAGAAAGATACATAACTTCAATATTCATATAGATTTTCAATTCATATTTTCTGTAATTGAAAGGTAAAAATAAAAGCAGGCTAGACCGTGTACAACATGGAATACCCAAGTTCGTGTTTCTAATGTACATATAGATCTAATAAATATGTTGGTTCGAAATGTGACGTTAAAGTGTCTTTTGATGCCATGCTGATCGGACTATATGTCCGTTAATTTCTTAAAGAGTCAAAGAACGGTTATTTGATAAAAACCATTTCCCCGAGAGGGAATTGAAGGCAAGGAAACACGGTCATATTATCTTTTGATAATGAATAGAACTTTTATCTTATTATCATATCATCTTTATATCACATTTTCTTTTTGATCAAAAAGTGAAAAGCTAATCGTTATACGAACTGATGCTGGAACCCATAGTTCTACCCCAATGAAGATGAACAGTTAAAGAATATAGATAATATTTATCCCTGTCTATCGGATGGAAAGATGCATCCCTCTTGGTCCAGGTTGGCACTGATATGCAATAAACTATATACTTTGCAAAAAACACTGTTAAATAATTGTACTTGTTTTACACTCCTGTCGACACAATTCACTTATCAATTAATTAAATAACGGCTACTTTGACTTGACTAAGGGCGAAAAATCTCGGAAGTCCATTGTGCAAGTTGCTCGCGTTAAAAGATCCCCTGGCAATCCTAAAATCGATAAGATCGGGCAAAATTCAAAATATTTTTAATAATTTCTACTAAAACTGAAATGATTCTCCTCAGTGTAAAACATAGAGCGCCATCAAATGTGGCTGCCCGAAGACAAGGGGCCATACTAAATACGAAAAAACAGCCACACGTAAAAAAATTAGTTGCACTGTAGGTTGAAGAACCAGCAGTTGAAAACCCCTGAGATCTAGCAGAGGAACGGAAAGAAGAAGAACATCCTGCCTTTCCGGGTAGATCCGGTCTGAGAGGGATACATCGTCCCAGCAGAAAGTCGTACTTACTCAAACACAAGTCTTCAGTTCAAAACAGTAAAGAGCCTATCCATAACATCATAGACACCGGTGCACAGGTCGTCCACGATTTAAGAACATGCGTCATGAGTCATGAGGTCTAGAGAAGAACTCTATCCCCCTCCCCCCCCCCCCTTATTACCCCCCCCCCCCACCCCCAGAAAAAAAAATGTGCCTTGTAATGGAAACACGCCATTCTAGACATTCTAGACTTTGGAGTAGCCGCGTGCAGTTGGTAAACAGTTCCGTCGTAAATACCTGTTCCTGTCACTTCCCGGGGGCAGATTGGCGTAAGGGAAAATAGTAAAAGTGAACTTCAACCCCCCAGTACGGAACTCATTGCACCCAGTAGGCACACCCGGGCTCTCCAGTACGCGAGTTCGCTGTGATCTCATTCTCAAAATGTGTTTAAAAATTTAGGAATGGGGGCTCAAACAACCATTTACCGTTATATTAAAAAATAGCACGCCCTTCGTTAATATCAGAAAAGATGTGTGATAACGGGCTAGGTTACAAGTGGCGCTTTGAGCATGGCAAGTTTTAAAAGGTTCAGAATTCGTTGCTACAATATTGCAATATGACTATCAATCATATTTTATTTGTACTTTCATAAAACGTACAATTTGCTTTAAGTTAGAAAAATACTGCCATTGATTCTACACGTCCCTATTTTTCCGCGTACACACCAGTTCACCTTGATATCTCACTTAATAATAATGATGATATAATAATAATAATAATAATAATAATAATAATAATAATAATAATAATAATAATAATAATAATAATAATAATAACAATAACAACAATAATTTTTTTTTTTAAGTAAAAAAAACAAAAACAAATAATAATAATAATAATAATAATAATAATAATAATAATAATAATAATAATAATAATAACAATAATAAAACATAGTATTATTTTGTATTGCGCATATCCCCACTGTACAGAGTTCTACTTTACAAGCTATATTTATTATTACAGCTGACCCTAAAACACTCATTAACATTGAAACACTCTCGACTTTCCGGGCAGCATACTGTACAAACACTCCATTAAGCATTCAAACACTAACAAACTGACACGCTCTTTGGATGTCTATAGCCAGGTACCCTTTCCCAACTAGGCGAAGTGAGGAACGATTGGCTTCTGATGGGTTCAAACGCCTTTCGGTTGCTAGCATAGAGTTACCCCCTTTTAAACTACTATACTATAGTGTACATCTATGGTTGCTAGACAAGTAGCCTACCACTTGGCCCCTGACGCCACGAGTGGGAATACGAGAATATAGTTGTAGGGCTGTTGTTATGGTTTGCAAAGTGTTACTTTGAATAACGAGGAAAACTATTAATAAAAAAAAAAAACAAAAAAAAACAAACAACAACAACAACAAAACAACACAAGTTCTTAAAACAAGATAGGAGCTTATTTCACGCACTTCGTACCAACAACTTAAACGTTGTCTTGCAGTGAGGGGCGACACCAGATGTGCGTTCTAGATCAAGTAAGTTCCGAATAAGTTGGGCTTGAGTTTACTTAGGCCTATACTTTTTAATGAGTAGATACACTATACTCAACTTCACTTCTACAACAGGTAGCTAATGGGGTTATTGAGCCTTCACAGGTATGTGCTACTATAAAAAAAAGGACAGCCCAACCTGCTCCAGACGGTCACCAATCGATTAAAAGATATATGGTTCTCCTGGCCAGTTTAATAAGTATTGTATAGAAAAGCACAACGTGGGGAGTGGTAAATGGTTGTTTGTACATGATACTTTCTAGGGTAAGTGACATGAACAGGATACTTTCTCTCAAGCGTGTTCGACCGTTCGACTGTAAGTGTAAGTACAGGGTGTTCCAACCCCGCCCCAAAAACAAACAAATAAACAATGAAACAAACAAACAAACAAACAAATATGCAATTTTAAAAAATCAACAACTTTACAACTTGTTTTGTAAATATTTTCCCCCCATACTGAAGTTTTGCGTTTAAAATTTGAATACAACATTTGGAGGAAGCCAATAGGAATTTATCTGATATTCAGTTGAAATAAATCCACATCATCGTTTTGCTCTACATAGCGTACTAAAAAGACAACCCATTTTCAACATTGTCCCCATTTTTGTAGCGTGACGCACCAGTTGGCATTAGGCCAAACACTAAAAGTTGCAATGATCGCGCCATATTGCATGTTGCATTTACTGCAGTCCAGCAAGTCAACAGAAGAATATTGTTTTCGCCAAAATTTCCTTTGCCTGTTGAGATCATTGTTAAGTTTAGTAAAGAGCTGAGAGCTTTCTGTTTCGAACATTATCCCTCCACCAACTCCTCATCCCTGACATTCCGTAAGTTCTGCACAGGATAAGCGTTATTTAAGTGCCCCTAAGACCTTTAAGAGTTATGAGTAGAGAAGTCCCGTCAGTTTGGATTTATGGCGAATCAGAGCTAAAAATCCCCAAACACAATGACCACCTCAGGTCAAACACCCACCATTCACACCCCTTTAAAAGTCACCAGGGTGCAGATTTCAGTAGTCGAGTCCCATGAGAAGTCTGTCCGCAGACGATGCATGCGATGGACTTTCCTACCCCTCAACGGTCTGCAATCTCGAGGCAAATCTTAACTTACGACAGTACCATTTTCGCATTCGCTGGGTCTAGGCCGAGATGACATGGATCAGAGCATAGCATTGTTTTCGTGATTCCTCGATTGTCTGTGAACATTTCCTCGATGACATTTAGTAAAGTGCAAAACTCATTTTCACTTTTCGGGATATGTAAACTTCAAAACTGCAGTCGATTTAGCATCTTACCCCATTTTGTCTCCAGAAGCCACTCCATACTGAATATAATGAATGCCATTAAAAACACAACGTTATCAAAAAGTTATAAAAAAGCCCAAATTAAATATGCTCGGATCATCAAGATTTTTAGAGACATAAGTGGGCAGTTATTAGTTCACACAACCATGCACGATTTTTACTAGTTCCATGAGCACGATTCACCACAGTACAGTAAACTATACTTTAGTAAAATGTGGAAATTGGTTGCTATATTATTATAACAAATGAATAAAAAAAGAACACATTACTGAAGTGTCCCAGACACGCCCAAATTTGTTTGTCAAACATTAGTTTGTGCCAAGACTTCGTAATGGACGGACCAACAGCGTTGGCTCCTGCTTTAGCATTGAGAAGAAAAACAAACAAAACAGAGAAAAAGTGGGCCAAAAACTGATTTTTGCAGGGCTGAAAATTTGACCATTCTAAACTATTAGATGAGTTGCGATGTACCTAGCCAGAAAATTTCAGAAACTTTTTGAAGATGGACGGAGATTGGTTGGATGAGCTTTTGGAACTTGTGAGACTTTTTATTTTATAAGTAAACAAGATACAGTTATGCGCAATTATATATCTCCTGCTGACAGACTTTAAATAAAAGAGGAATAAAAGAGCAACAAAAAACCACAATGAAGGCTCGTAGATATCACCTCCACCGTCCCAGACCTTTGAGAATCATCCAGTTTCTTCAATTCCCTTCGAAAACGCGTCCGCATTGAGTTAATTTTCTTTTTCATTTCTTCATTTGTGGCATCTGCATACCACTCCCTGTACTTCAACAGCAGAGCGCCATAGCCAGCTTCTTTTTTCATCTCGGTCACTACATTCTTTACTTTTAACTTCCCATAGTTCAGGCAAACTATGGTACACTTCAATCAGTTGTAGAATATTTTTTCATCCTTTGATGGCGCAATGACGATGTAAAAAGTAGGTCTTTTCTATTCAGCAACAACTGAAAAAATAATGTTTGCACAAACAAATTTGAAGAGTCCCCACACGACAATTAGTTAGACGATTTGACAACAACAACAAAATCAACCGAAAACAGATCCGTGAAATATTTGACATAACAGTATTTTGACCATCAAACATACCCATACACGATCAAAAACCCATTAAAAAAAACTTTGTCAAACATATTTGATCAAACCATCAAACAATTTTGAGCGTGAATGGGGCACTTTAGAAGTGCAACTAACAAAGCTGCGGCAACAGCGCCGTCTTCACTGTACAAAACAGCAGGGAAAAGACCAAAAAAAACCCATAATCTCTCTGTCATCTAACAAGACACTCCTACCCTCACACAGCCCCTGTAACAAACAACAGTTTCTAGAATATCATAAAATGAATGTCATGGATTGGCCGGTGTGCGCACTGAACATGTCTCCAACACAGTGCTCGCATGGGATGAGCTGAACCGCAGAGTGTATGCCGTTTTGCGAATCTGCACCTAATGGGAGATCGCGCTGCCGCGAAAGTGGGACAGAATTACTCAACACAACGTTTAAAATGTTAAAAAATCCATGTGAAGAAATGTTTTGGTCTGTATACGTGTAAATGATGGCCATGCAATTTACTAAGAGTGATATATCTTTATTGGGTTTCGATTTGTGTTTATCTGAAAATTTGTCTTAAGGGGTACCCCGAAAGAAGGAGAACAGTGTATCAAAATAAGTTTAAGTGTGTAATCAAAATGGTTGACATTTAATTAGTTGGAAGACGAATCAACTTCAAAAACCACTTCTTACAATCTATCCTCATTTGATACAAATGTATTCAGACTGCGAACGAAGTGTTGCGTTTTTAATGGTGTTCAGCGTACAAAAGGTGTTCAACGTTTTAAAACACTCATGGTTTACGGGTCCTTGTGTTTGGCCGCCACTGACCATTTCAAACGACGCATTAAAAATGTGTCGAGTCCAAAGAAGAGAATGTAGTGCACTGCTTCTAGGAATTCCAGAATGAAATTGTTAGTTTTTAACTATTAAAAAGAAATGACATAATACTGTTTAAATTAATGTTACAGAAGTGGAACATAAAAAAAAAACCAAACAAAAAAAAAATAAAAAAAATCGGGAAACAAGCCTAACACTATCAGTTGCTACACGACTTTCTTTATAAGATTAAAAAAAAAATTGGTGAACGTTGCGTTAACGGGTGCTTTTTTCTTAATTAAAGCCATTTCCGTTTTCAACATTAGTTTCTTCTTTATGGATGTTATGTCAAATATAATTTCCTTTTGAATGAATATGTCTGTTTCAAATTACGGCATTCTAGAACAATTTTTTGAGCGAGATATTCAGATTTTCTTTTTCTATCAGTTCAATAAACTTCAAGATCTACCTGCTTTATTTTGTTATTGTGGGTTGTTGGAGAGCGTCTCTGGTAGGCCCTACTTCTTTTCTTCCATCTGTTGTTTCTATCTGTCTCTCTTACTTTTTTCCCAGCACTTAATGAACATTACCATTTCGATGTGCTTCTCTTCACCTAACAACAACAACAACAACAACAACAACAACAACAACAACAACAACAACAACAACAACAACAACAACAACAACAACAGCAACAACAAAAATCAGAACTTTTAATATCGCAGCCCTTGCACCATCTATCATCATATTATCCTTCTCTATGGGACGGTGCGACAGCACTCTCTCCCAACTCTCGGCGGTCCCGCTCTTTGATTTACCACTCTCGCACATGTAGACATAACCACGACTCCAACAAGGATCTCAGCTGCACAAATCCCCCAACTTATCGTTCAATTTGATTTACAGCCTTTCGTTGTATTTGCTTTTTTTGTATTATTATCATTATCTTTTGTGTTTTGACTACCATGAGTGTCAGGTATGTTGACGTCATGAGCAGCTAAGTTCTGCTGAGTCACCTTTTTTCCACCAGACCGAATAATGATAATAATATTAATAATAATAATAATAGTAATAATAATAATAATAATAACAATTATTGTAATAATAATAATAATAATAATAATAATAATAATAATATAAAAATACATTTTAAGTCACTCACTTAACTTAAATAAATTATCTTAAAAATAAATAAATAAATAAATAAATAAATAAATAAATAAATAAATAAATAAATAAATAAATAAATAAATAAATAATATTGTGTGTAGTAGGTTCGCTTTTTATGGTAGCTCTTATTTATACATATAAATAATAATAAATATAATTAAAATTTGTATTGCGCATTTCCCTGCTTGGCAGAAAGCTCTATGTGTTTTACACAATATTATTATCCTGCCAAACCCTCCAACACCTAAATTTAGAAACATTCTCGGCTTTTCCGAAGATTAATACAGTGCAATTAGCTAATTAAGCGCCCAAGGGAAGAGCAAAGCAGCACCCAATGGCCGAATCATGCTCGACCCACCAATGGTGATCGCCAGATGCAAGGAGAGCCTTCACAGCCAAGAGGAGACAGACTCCCACACACTCAGCACAATAAAAGAAAAGTGCGTGCGGGGCACAACAAAAAAAGTTTGCTCCGAGGAGTGGTCAGGCGTGTCTCAAACCAGCTCCTCATGGAGACAATTAGCAGGAAGACCCTGAGGTGGACGCTGGAAAGGAGAGATGAGCAGCTATGGACATGTGCCGCCTGCTATGATTCTAGCTCTGGATCCAAGTAAATCCAAGTAAAACAAGGGATGAAATTTCGATTTCTTTATAGTACTATTCTCCACAATATACATATTGTGTTGTGTTATCGTTATCATTGTGTTCAGCATTTTCTTAGGAAATGGTTAGATATTTAAATGTGATATAATTTCCACTCATTGACAACTGAAACGTATTTTAGGTAACGCTTACCTCAAAATTTAGGACACTGAAAAAATCCTTCGTTTTTTAAATTTATTTTTCAAGCAATGTCTGTGTTATTTGGTAAAATCATCAACGACTACAATACAAAACTTTTGTCAACAAGAAAACTGCATTTTTCAAATAATTTTGTTTTAGTAGCTTATTCTGTGAGCTGTATCGGGAAAAGGTAAAATATTTTAAGGGGGAGGGTTATAAAAAAAATTACCCCCCAAAAAAACCCCTGAATAGTCTATGCCTTTATGATATTGATAAAATGTTGCATGCAATAAATATTATACTTTTTAAGACACCATACAAATTTGGAACTCTATTAGTCGAAAAATGTGAAAGCGTTAGTAATATTTAATTTAATACTAAAATCTTACGAAATGAGACATTTTACATATTCCGTAAAAATAGTGTGAAAGAAAAACAACTTTCACATTATATTCCGCATGCTTGCCTAGGAGTGATGGTACTATCCACTCAAATCTCTATCTATTACCCTCAATTACGGTGAAGAAAGTTATAACAGCAAACGTTGCTCATATGGCAAATTAAAAAAGAGCCACATTTTTGTTGCACCTTCCCTTAAACACAACAAATTGGCAAGATCTTTCACTGTCTTTAACACTCCTTTCGCGCTTTGTGAGGTGCTTTCAAGGCAGGACAACAGGATCCATAGTTCATATCTGTTAGGAGCTCGAATGGTGAAAGGACAGCCCTGAAAACGCCTCTAAATAATACTCTTTAGGGACGGAGGGACAAATGTGTCACTACGCCGAGGAATCAAGCGCTCGTCAATTGTAAGACATGTTACACTTTGGAGTATCACCTTAAAACTAGTTAATTTTCCTTGTATTTGAGGGAAAATATCCGATAAGCAGTATACCAAAATGCAACGATCCTGCACATTTAGAAGCGATATACGCAGTTTGTTCGTTTGAGTAAAGAGAAGCAAATCGACACAATAATTAGAGGTGGGGAAAAGTAAAATAGACGGACAGAAACAACAGAGGGAAAGTAAAGAAGTAAATCTACCAGTGGTGCCCTCCAACTTCACCCCCAGAAAATGGAAATGCTAAAAAGAAAACATTATAAAGATATATGATAATATATTAAAAAGAATATAAATACAGATAAAGGATCAAGAATTGAAAAATCTATATGGATTAGGAAGTTGTGATTTTTTTTCAATTATTAAGAGTTCCCCAAACAGTGTATCTTCAAGTCTTATAGAATCGCGAGACTGTGTATCTTCAATGAGTTAACAGACCGGCGTTATGTATTCGTACCAAGATCGATTGTAGCGAATTCCTCCTTGATACCAATTAATTGAACTATCAGCGTACCCTCTTTAGACAATTAGATTAGAGCTCGATTTTTTTCGTACCGAGGAAATCTTTGGGCATCAAATACTGTAATAAGAATTTTCCTAATTTTTAGTTTTAGTAAGCGTTTTACGGATCTTGCAACACAACTGGATCAGATAAATGCTGAAAATTAGAGGCTATACCAAAACAGTAACAACCACTAAAGAAGGAAAGATAAGGATGATAGATGCTTGACACCCCCCCCCCCCAAAAAAAAAGGAGACATCAGGACAATAATATATCTTTGACAGGAAAGGTTACCAAATCAAGCGCGGTGTTTCAATACCATAATGGTCCCTTTTCCCCAAAGTCATCTTCAAAAGAATTGTAATGTTTTACGCCCCTATCGACACTTACAGGATTAATTAGCTCTCTCTAGGTACATGAAGTTGGATACAACGTCCAAGCAGACAGACAGACAGACAGACAGACAGACAGACAGACAGACAGACAGACAGACAGAGACACTTAACTGAGGAATTGTGTCACGACGCGGTGGAATCAGGGGCTCATCAACTTTTGAACATACGGAGTTTTTCGTATTACCTTAAAACTTGTTCATTTATCTAACTTTTGATATACAAAATACACATTTATCTAGAACATAAGACGAGATATTTACGAGTGAAGGAGGTGGGAGTTGCATAGTGTCAGGGGTAAAAATAGGGATGAAAATGACCACCAAAGTTCGGTGACTTACCCGAAGCTCGGCTGTTTGTAAACAACAAGTTTATATAATATTTATTTTCTGTCCCTCTAAACAACATTTTTCAGTAAAATTCACACAAAAATGTTTATTTTAATAGATATTAAAGTTGTTGATCGACAATAGAATATTAATTTTTTTAACATGTCAAAACGAAAGGAAAAAAATGCCGGTTTTTCATTATTTTGACGAGCGACTGATTTCACCACGACGCCACACAGTTTTCCAGTAAGAAACTGAACTCACGTTTTCTGCGTGGGGCAGCCCAGAGCTAAAACATCACGCAATTGACGTGCATACAATCAGACAAAAATCTTTCACAAAAATTTCGACAGTTATGACAAAGGTTTCGATTTCAATCAATCGAGTCATGTGCAAACACCACACTTACAAAATCACGTGAAACTTACATCACAAGAGCGAAAGAGCAAATAGGTTGTGATAGCCATGTGTATAGCTAACTCCCCCCACCCCTCCTTTCTATCTCTCTCCCGTTCTCTCTCTCTCTCTCTCTCTCTCTCTCTCTCTCTCTCTCTCTCTATCTCTCTCTCTCTCTCTCTCTCCCACTTTCTCTCACCCTCTCTCTCTCTCTCACCCTCTCTATCTCTCTCTTCCTCTTTCTCTTTCCCACTTGTCACCTCCACCCTCTTTTACTCTCTGCGTCCCTCCATTTTCCCTCATTTGTCTATTTCTTTACATTTCTTTTTCTTCCCCTTTTCTTTCCTTCATCTATCTATCTATCTATCTATCTATCTATCTATCTATCTATCTATCTATCTATCAGGGGCGGCTCGTGGGGCTTATAAGTGGACGTGCACAATTAATTAAGCTATCAGAACCTGAAGATAGCCAAGGGCACAGTAAACGGGATGGTGTATAATTTTAGGATCTTTGGGTTGGAGAGGGAGGACCTCGGGCTTTTATTTTCATTCCTTTTACTAGTTGCTTTGATTTCCAGAACTAAATCTGTTTGTTAGCTAAACATTAATTTAGTTCATCCTGCATTAAAACTGAACCCTCAAGTACCTGGTAATAACGTTCACCACTCCACAACAAAACCATTCAAAGACACAACTCATAGGGCGGTGACTTGAGTATGTCGCGTTCACCTCTCTCAGGTTCACGGTCAGAGAGTCACTTAAAATAGCTTAGTGGCAAAACTATGAACCAATCAGAATTCACTTGAACACTATGCTGGATTGCTCCGGGGCTAACATAATTTTGGCATAGAAAAGTGTACAGTCTATGGCGTTTATTTTTAGACTGCCTATTGTGGGCTATGCTTCGGCACTGTTCGGCAGGAGCACATTTGAGATGTGCCGACTTATTAATAATAATGTACCGCCAAACTCGCTAAGAGTGTCGTCATCGTTTGGGTTGTCCCAAAGAGCGATTTATAGGTCAGGTTATCACTGTTAAATCTCCTATTACGTTTAGTTAAAGCGCGTGGGCTTTGTATAACAGCGCTATAGACACAGAAATGACAGTTACGGCGCCAGCAAGGTCCTTGTTTTGATAAAATATTTGGCTAGATCTGGCGTCTTTTATTTTATTATTGTGGGTACTTTACGTAAAAGAACAACAAAAATTTTGGGCGGCACTGCACGACCGTGCTCTATGGATGAACCGCGCCTGCTATCCATCTATCTATCTATCTATCTATCTATCTATCTATCTATCTATCTATCTATCTATCATCTATCTATCTATCTATCTCTTCCATACGAACATCAAGTTATCAAATTATTAATATTTTCTACACCCTCTGATCCTAAGGATTGAGAAACCTGTCTGTTCGGACAAAATCGAAAAATTGTATAGGTCCTGTGTGGAAGTGTCTCACGTTTATGGCTCATTGGCAGTTGTAAAAGTTGGTCCTTCGTGCCGCCGTCAGTGCAATATTCGAAGTTAATTCCTAACTAAAGTCTGAAGCCACTCTAATCAGTGGACCTGTAAATTTAGATACGGCACGAGGCTGGCAGTCAGGCAAGGGGTGATTCTACGTTTTATGTAAGTGAAACGGCCATAATATATTAATAAACATCATCTCCAAAGTAAAATAAAGAGTTTACTGTCAGTGACGCCATGAGTTCTATCAGGGGCACAAGAAGAAGAGGAAGATCGAACACGATGTTGACTGATGAATAGCACAGAAGTACTCTAAGATATCGAATAAGCGCCCCCCC
>NW_004797354.1:987291-989867 GCF_000002075.1 Aplysia californica | reverse complement strand
TATTACTTTCCAGTTTGCCACGACCGATGATCATGTGAAACATGAAAAAATATGGTATATATTATATAGAATCTAGATATCTGAATGAAACTCCTTTTTTTGTTGTAAATGGCAAATTACCTTCAGTATTAGTACCTGTGTAACACACCAAAATCACTCTATGCAACAAATACTACCTTAAAGTCATTTTGGCAACGCTGAAAACACTATTGGTAGTGTTTATAGCACAGACCTTCACACTAGCCCGCAAAAAACACTACCAGCATATGTACATAATATATTCTTAGGCACAAACCCCACTAGTTTCGGCTTCTCACGCGCCTAATCCACTACTATAGAGACGTCAAAATCCACTCATATTAAGGATCGAATAGTGAGTAATTTGCAATCAACTATTTTGTGGATGAATCATGTGGTTGCCATAGTAGCGGTGGCGATATAGGAAAATGAACATTTTTTAGTATGCTTTATCCCTAAAAGTCAATACATCACTTGTTTTTTCAGTTATCTTATTATTTTTTTAGAGAAAAAATATTTTAAAAACTTAGACATTAAAACATTTTTAAAGTCTTATGTTTTTTACTTACAGACACCAATATCTTTAGGTAGAAATACGATATAAAAAAAGCGTGTGATATCTTGCATAGTTTTATTTGGACCACATATCTGCCAAGTTTTATTTGAATCCATTCACAAACTTCTGACTTTTAGCACAAAATAGACAGAAAAATATGATTTCGGGGAAAACGCAATTTTAATTCAAAATGTGTTCTAAGAAGTTGTAAATCACCACCTTTCAAAAACAGTTTAGAAAAAAAAATCTATTTGAGGCATAATACTTGGTAAAATGACACAATTTATAGTGGATAAACTAAAGGAAAATGTTTTTGAAAAAATGATATTTGGAGCTAAAGCCTCATTAAAATTTAAGGTGCCATCTCTTAGTTATAATAGCCCAAGGTAAGCCAAGGTCTTAAAAATACTGGGATAGTCTTTTGAACATAATCTCGAAACCACGAAAACAACTGCAGCAGTGTTTATTGATGAATGGCATGAAAGCAAACGCCAAAACCACTAGGGTATTCTTTATTGCACGGTAGTGTTCTGAGCGTGTTGCACCGGTACCGGGTTGGCCACCTCAAGTTTCTGTGCTTCTTAAAACCTTTTAATCATTGGTTATTTTTTTTTGTAATGAGAATGGTTTATCCTAAATTGGAAACATTGTTACAGTAACTTACTAAAATCACACCCGTTTATTAATGTTGAACCACTTGTCCAAACACCCCGTTTAGAACACCCCCCTCCCCCCCCCCACTCGTTTATTCGATACCTTCAAGTAGAATCTACCAGTTATGCAAGAAGGCATTTGATATTAAATGGTGTTAAAAAGTTACACGCTGTGACCATTTGTTATCAATATATCAAAAACTCAATCTGTGCAATTCAATAATGTATTGGGTTTTTTTTTTGTTCCAAAGAAAGTCCACTCTGACTACAAGAAAAAAAACCCAACATTATAAGCAAGGCAGTAGTAGCAACATTATAGTTCCAACTGGCGTCTTTGGTGTAGTGGTTAGACCCTTGGCCGTCGCACGCAGGGACCTGAGATTGATTCCTGAGGGGAAGAATTTTTATAGAGTATGTCGTGCTTTCTGTCGTGACGCCGTGCCCCTCCCAGCCCGGGTTGGCTCTAATAAGTAGAGCTGGGCGGAGAAACGATTCCGGAACCGATTCCCACTATGAATGTTACGAAAGAAAAGTTTCGACTCCTTTTTATGTAAACCAACGGTTTCCAGTTACTTTGATCATTAATTTTTTTTTTTTAGAATTTGTTTTTGAAAAATAAAAGTTGATGCTTTGTAGTGTTCCAAAATCAAGGCCATCCAAAATCCCGAAGATGTCCGGAGCCAACCAGGTAACCATCGAAAAAAATATCACATCAATATAAAGTAAGTAATTGGGTTCGGAGTCGATTCCTACGATTCCTGGCTTGCAAGAATAGGGAACCTCGCCGCCCAGCACTACTAATAAGCAGGATTGTAGTCTGCCTCATTAATTAATGTTCTAACAAATTTTGACAATTTAATAGGAGTATAATATGTTTAAATAGTTTCAGAATCTGTTCCCACTTTAAAATTCGAACCGCACTGGAAATTCTCAGTCCGAACAATGCTCACTACATCTACACCACCACCACAGCTGTGCAGTCTCCAGAGCCAAAGAATAATATAACAGTGAATGAACGAACCACCCCAGTGCACATCAACGGCACGGCAACTGTTAGTTTCTAGACCCGACACTAGGAAATCTCCTTTCGTCGCATGGCTGCAGAGTATGACGTTACTTGGTGATTAAGAGAGACGAACAGGCGAAAATTGTCTCATTTGCATACTCGCAGTCGTGGGACCAGTGGAAAAATTTCTTTGTATGCGCAGGGTCTTTAAGCCCGTCAAAAGCGGAGGACCAAGATCCAAGATAACCTTAGTAATATGTTTGTCCAGATAATGACATCGAAGAAACCAACATTTCTGTCCTTTGGGCAAATTAATCATAATTTTGATTTTTAAATCACCCCC
>NW_004797354.1:981163-986274 GCF_000002075.1 Aplysia californica | reverse complement strand
TGTGTGTGTGTGTGTGTGTGTGTGCGCGCGCGCGCGCGTGTGCGTGTGCGTAAAATGCAAAGAAAAAGATAGACCAACAAGCAAAAGAGTAAGAATAATAAAATGCAAACAAATTAAAAAAAAAAAACACAAATAAAATTAAAACACTATGCTATCAAAGAAAAATAATCAGTTAGCAAACTGAAGGAGAAGTCACAAGATACCCCAAACCCTTAGAATCATAAAACACCCAAATTAAAATTATGCCCCCTACTTTAACTACAACAACAGGAAATAAACAAACCGCAAAAAACACCCCCTAAAACAAAACAAAACAAAACAAACAAACGACGTCTTCTTTGAGATGACAGCTAAAGAGGAAATGTTATCAATTTATCATTTATGTACAAGTCAACTTTGACCTCAACTCAAAGCATTGTGGGTAAAAGACAACAGATATGTTTAGGGCTTTTTTGGAAGTGGAAGGCGTGCGACAGCGACGATATACAGTGCCATCCAAAAGAAACTTGAAAATGTAATCATATAATCGTCGAGTTAAAGCCTTGCACTACCCACCCAAGCAGCATACTAATTTAAAGCTAAATACATTCTGTAACATCTGACACATTAATATTTCATCTGTGTGAAGAGAAGCTCAAGAAAGGGTTACTCAAATTTGACCTGATAAAATCAGGCTTTGCAAAATTGTTCAAAATCAAAGAAAGGTTAAACTGTGTTCACGATGACTGAGTGATTACTTTTTCAAGTTTCTTTTGGACGCCATTGTATACAACGTTTGCCTTTATAACTGTCTTAATCATCATTCCTGATCCTAGGCAACTGAGAGAAATAATTTTATATAAAGGTTTCTCTTTTCCATAGTTTTTACACATTTTGTAAAATTTAATTGTCTTATTTCATAAGATAATGTTAGTGAACATGTACTAAAGCTTTCACATTTTTTCGACACTAGAGTTCAAATTAGTATACAGGCTGCCCTAAAAAGGCATATTGCGGGGGCTTTCGTGGCCTAGAGGCTAAGGTGTTCGTCTTTCATCCAACTGGTCCCGGGGTTGAATCCGGATAGATCTTGCGACGGGAACTTTTCTTCTTTAAAACTTTTCCCCTCTCCAATCCCTTCCTGCTCTCTAACAATGTTCTGTCCTCTGCTTTTGTCTCCACTTTCTGCCCCTACCCCCTTATCTCCTTTTCCCCTCCTCTGGGCTCCTGACTCGTTCTACAGTCTTTCTATTGCTTCTCCTTGGCTCCTCCTTACTGCTGTCTTTCAGCCCCATCACTGATCTTGTAGTAGATAAAATCTACACCTAGCCATCTCGGACAAGGGCAAAAAATTTCGGAGGTCCCTTGTGTAAGTTGCGTACGTTAAAGATACCTTGGTATCCAAAAATAGATAAGAGTAGGCTTCGACCGCCACAAGGGCAAAATTCAAAATTTCCTACCAACTGAAAATGTTTGGTGTGTTCCGCGCGCTCATATGACCTTATGCAGTTGCGAGCGCCGTAAAACATTTACAAAAAAAGACATTTTGCAGTAAATTGTCAACAAAGGATAATAATTGTCTTCAAAGGTTCCTTTTGTTTGTTGTTTGTTTGTTTCTTTGTTGTTGTTGTTTGTTGGGTTTTTTTTGGGTTATTTTATACCCCCCTGTACAATCTGCAACTTTTTCTGATACACCACAAGAAACTAAGCTATTTAAAGAGATTGAACTTGAAATAATTGAAATATGCAGTTTTCTTGTCGACAAATGTTTCATACTGTAGTGGTTGATGATATTACCAAAATAATAATAAAGAAATAGTTTGAAAAATGTGTTAAGAAGCCTTTGGAACGTTTCAATGTCCTTAATTTTGAGGTAACTGTTACATACAGCAATTTAACTCTCAACTGCTTGGGAAAGATGACTTCGTCCTAATCAAATCTCTCTTTATTTCCAAGGAATATGCTGAGTACTGTGATAGTGGGTGATACACGAATGCTCTCGTGTGATTTTCTCCTTCTTTCCTATCAAACATCTATCGTTTTAATCTCTCCTCCTTCTTATTTGTGTTTGTAACTCTCTGGTAACATCTCTAATCTTCCGCATTAATGTGAAAGTATTGTGTTGCAAGTGCCGTAACATTTTACTAAAACTAAACAAACCACTTATAACACAATACATTGTGTAATTCGAGAATTTAAATATACATTTCAAGAGCACATTTCCGCTGACTCATAACTTGAGGACAAGGACAGACTATCAACCATATAATTCATTTACCGAAATAGTTGCATTTGACAACTTTACAGTGTCACGACGTGGGGGAATCAGGCGCTCCTTAATTTGAGGGCTAATTGGGTCATTGGTATTACCTTAAAGCTGGTCCGTTTGTCTTCATTTTGCTGAAAAATATAGCCATCTGTCTTGAATAAAAGTCGAGCTATTTGAGGTTAAAGGAGGTAGGTCAGAGGAAGAGGAAAAATCAGCATAAAAATGTCCGACAGAGTTTGAAGTTTGCAAAGATTGAGTTTCCTTGAAACGGCAAATTTTTTTGTGAGCCTTTCATTAACGTTTTCCAATAAAATACACACAGAAAAGTGTTTTTAGATTGATGCAAAAGATTCTTTGCTAACCCCCCCCCCCCCAAAGAAAACCCCCCAACTATAAACAATGCCTTCTTGTGGTAAATAAAAAGGTTTTCCAATTTTACTATTTTGACGAGCGCCTGATTCCACCACGATGTAACACAATCATTTTGGCAATAAAACACGCTGAACTCGAGCTGTAGTGTCATAGTTTATCATACTTAACCTCTACGACAACACTGAAACGCAAGCTCATGGCTAACCAAAACACTTTGAACCCCATGTCTATCCAGCTAACTCAATTAACACTCTATCAAATATGTTTAAGTATTGAGACATACATTCAAACAAGTCTTCCGGGTTATTTGGACGCCATTGTTGACAAGCGTCTCAATTTAAGACACCGTCCTTCTGAGCTATAATTAAGAGAATAGTCTCGCTATAAAACCGTGTTATTGCCCGAAGGCTCAGAAGACGACGTGGTGTTTTAGACCTTGACTGGGTGAACAAGGAATAAGAGCTTGTGTTTTGATGGCTGTTGTGTGAAGTAATTTGGTTGGCCCCAATATTGTATACGGGTTATTTGGTTGGCGAGTATTTTATACTGTTTATTCTGTTTATTTTAAATGGGAGTTGTGTTTTACAACGAAATTGGAACAGCATATCCTTATGTAACAGTCGGCGTTTTACACCTCCATCAACACAAATTAGTTTGTTTGGAAGACAGGCAGCTTGGGACTTGCCTGCGAGTTAAAGCTAGCTCAAGCTGTCTACTGGGGCCACCTTTTGAGTAAATGTACATTTAGGATGGGCTTTTATACTAGTGTCTTATGACATTCGGGTTGAGCTCAACACCGTGCCAGGCAGAGGACAGAGAATCGATTCCATGGTGCGGTGTATCTCGGACTGATCTTTGGAAGTTTGTAAGCTATCCCCTTCAACAGGACACAGTGGCTTAACTGTGGTGGCATACATCCATCCCAAGCGTTCCTGGGAAGTTTGTTGGGTTCTGAGTGATGTGGCAGTTAAAGAAAATTCGGACCCCCCCCCCCCCACTGTCAGGTTGGTATCTCTACTGACGTTTCACGCCCGCACCGCTTCTACCCCCTCCCCCAAGTTACACACTCACACAGCATACGTCACACGTGTGCTGGCCCGTCCGACCCCAACACACGGTAAGACATGTGTGCGTGCTAACAACGCGGGTGTTGGTATGAAAGGAAGCCGCAGATTGGTCGCACAAAGCAGTTCACACTGAAAAAGACTTCGTTGATTCCGAGCTTGCTCATTTATATGTTCGTTAAATCCGAGTTACTTTTATTGATATTTATGAATAAAAGAAAAAATGGGGAATCCAAATCCTTTCGTTGAATCCGAGGTTTCATTGAACCCGAGTTCGTTGAAACCAAGTTCCACAATACATAGTTTGAGTTAGAGTAAAGAGAAACACATTGACACATACATGGTCAAATAGTGTAGGGAAGATATATGACAGTTGTACAGGAAAAACAGAGAGAAAGAAAAGAAAAAGGGACTACTAGCGGCGCCTTCCAACCACCCCCTTTATATTGCTTTCTACGAGAAAAATGACGTTGAGTCATAGTAATGTTATATAATGGTGTTACTTTACAGGCCACATCTTTCAAATGACCAAAGCCGTTTGACGTCATTGGTAATGCCTTACCGTAAAATCTGCTTCATGACGTCAGATTCCAAGGTTATAAAGTAATTCTGTTGTAGGGCTTTTACTCCCTTTTCAAAAGTACTAGGTCATTTAAGAGGTGGGACCTCCGAATTTAGCGTGAGTTTGCGACTGGGGAGAACCTTGTAACTCGACAAAACGACTTGAGATCCAGAACGCCCAGTCTAGTATTCGAACCAGGGCCACCAGTTCCATAATCCAGCAAGTTACTAATTGTGCTAATGGAGCGCCCGTTCGATTCCAGCTATTTAAAAGTTTTAAAATGACTGTTGAAGAAAAGCACCAATTTATTCGCAATTGTGACACTTGAAATATTTTCACTTGACTTTACAGCACCGAACAAAGGTACGAAGCGGGCTCCATGCGGGCCCGTTAAATGATGAGTTTGAACTTAGAGCTGATTTACAGTATTCATTCTCCCACGAGAGATACGAGCGATATATATGATAACATAAAGATACGTGAAATAAAAACACCTTGTTCTAGGCGACAATCAACCCAAAGTCACACGGTAAAGAAAGCGTTAAGAGTGTCACAGCGACTTTATATTAACAATACACCTTTTGACAGTGTGCGTTTAGAGCTATCAGCTTTTGAAAGGCCTATCTTATTTTTGTTCTTTGATTCTCACGCTCGTTTTGTATAATATCAAGAGGTACCACTCAGAAATAAAAACTGTTGCTTTACAACCTTAAACTTATTTGTAACTTGAAATACGCATGACCTCAGGATTTAAAGTCCCTTGGGAGAATACGCGCGGAAGAGAATATGTCAAATAATATGTGCTTGTGTGATAGAGAGCGATTCTTGGGAGGGGGAGGGGGAGAGGGGGTAGAGAGAGAGAGAG
>NW_004797354.1:977600-980982 GCF_000002075.1 Aplysia californica | reverse complement strand
AGAGAGAGAGAGAGAGAGAGAGAGGGAGAGAGAGAGAAGGGGAGGGGGGAGAAAGATTGTATAGAAAAAAATCCACTGCCTCAAAAAGTTTCGTTTTTGTTATAAACTTTGCCTCAGAGTTTGCCTACAGCGTGAAGAACATTTATTACTATGTTTTGTCATAATATCATAATTGCTCAAAAACTGCCCGAGCTTGCGCTGTACAGTAAAGAATCTTATTAATTTTTTAGCAGCTAACTAATACGCCAGAAACTAGCTCGTGGAACCTGGAAAACGTGCTCTTAATATGTCGGTAAAGTTTTATTTGTTAATGTAGGTGTTTTTACGGCCACACCGACACCAGCACAATTTAGATCATTCAGAAAACAATCAAGTTTCTGACTCTGGGGGTCAGGGTCAACCCTGGCAGAGAAGGATACAATATCCCAACAGAAAGACCGAGTTTGCTTTCTTCATGAGATTTCTCTCCACTCGGGAATCAAAGTCGGGCCTCCTGCGTGCTGTAAAGACTTTACGACTTCGAAATGTCAAATTTTAAAAGTTAACCCCTCTTGTAATTTATAACTTTAAATACGCAAAACCTCAGGATTCAAAGTCCAGCTCCGATAGAACCGAGCCAAATGGGAAAAAAACCCATGTAAAGTACCTTTCCCAAGGACACAAATTTCCCCCTTAGCTCTGTCCTTTCGGAGACGGACGTTAAACTAGGAGTCCCCCGCCTTTTAAATAACCTAATAGTGTTGATAGGGGTGTTTCATTTTTTCATTTTCACAATTACGTGACTGGTAGCCCAACCACAGAGTACCAGCGCCATCTATTTCGAAACGAATAACATGACGCTAAAAGACAACCCTAAAGACAATCTTACTGTTTTAGTATTCGTTTGATGTGGCGTCGGAGGTCTAGGGGACTCACCAGTCCGGTTGCAGGTTCGAAGCCCGTCAGCGGCCCGACATTGTGCTGTCCCCGGGGTTTTATGCACCACGTATAATTTAGCAAAATGTGATAATTTCTTGCATAATTTATTATTATTTTCCTTTATCATTCTTTGTTAAAATTAACAGAATCGCATAATTTCACATTTTTGGGCTGGGTTTGCGTATTTTCAGATTTTTTTCAAATAAAACCGTGGGGACAGGTTGTGTTTTTCCCTCACTTCACCCAGGTTAGTTAAAATGGGTATCCGGCTATAGACAGCAACAAATCTTGAAAGTTTGTTAGTGTTTTAATGCGTGTTTTAATGCTTCCAGGGAAGCTGAAAATGTCTCTCACTTTAGTTCTAAGCTCTGCTGGGGTAATAATAGTTGTAAAAACATAAATCATGCCGTAGAGCGTGAATATGGGTTTAATATTATTATCATTATTATTATTATTATTATTATTATTATTATTATTATTATTATTATTATTATTATTATTATTATCATTATCGTCGTCGTTGTTGTT
This sequence comes from Aplysia californica, assembly GCF_000002075.1. NCBI lineage: Eukaryota > Metazoa > Mollusca > Gastropoda > Aplysiida > Aplysiidae > Aplysia > Aplysia californica. The sequence continues at coordinate 979,536 of NW_004797354.1, read as the reverse complement.
GCTGTTGTTGTTGTTGTTGTTGTTGTTGTTGTTGTTGTTGTTGTTGTTATAGTAGTCTCTGCCTAAGATCCTGGTGCTCAGGAGCAAGGAAAATACGGGATCTTCGGCAAACTTAACCCAGCACCAAGGGTAACCCATGTTAAGACCCACAACCGGTAAATGATCTCCTTTCACTCTAAAATGAACTGACGTGGCCCCTGGGTGGGTTTATGACATAGGGTGAGCAAGGAATTGTCAACCTTTATGGCAAATCACAGTGGCATGAGGCATGCCATTTTCACTTATTATCCTATCGTGAGTCTCAAGATCTACGCTTATCCAGGCAGTTTTCAAAACCTCTGACCGAGTTCCCCCGCCTTTTTCGCTACGCACCACTACGTTGTGACAACACCATTATAAATTAGTCTGTCTCGCAAATTCGGGTGAGTAGGGACAACTGTTGCAATGGTCAGGGAAGAGTTCACAGTTGGAAGTCGTCGTGTCTGGAATGAATTTGTAGACCCTACCCACCCAGCGTGTGATGAAAGTTTAGGTGGCAAGCTCAGATGCGAGTGCAATATTTCTCGAAAACAGACGCGTCGGCCAGTGCACACCTCAGTGTGATCCTTTCTGGGACAAACATTGTATCGTTTCATTGAGTTTTACAACGCACGTGTGATGACATTCATGAGAGTGGCCGTTATGTGACTCGGCGAGCTTTTGTTCAGTGATCTCCCGGTTGATCGGATGTTTCGAATCGGGATTTAATCCGTAAGTTAGCATCTGAAATGAGGGATTCAAGTCGAATAGACCTTCAGAGGGAATCAGAGTTGGATCTTAGGAGTGACTTTTATGTCATAAAAATTCTGTTTTCTTAAAACAGCGGGATCTAAAGCGAACCGGGATTGTACATGAACGAGATGTGACCTTAGCTGGCATCTGTTTTTGTCGCGGCTGCGACCCGCGAATCGAGGCCGCGATTTTTGTCTTTTTTTTTGGTCCGCGAATCGCGGGTGCGATTTTCGCTTTAAAAAAACAAACAAACAAACAAACAAAACAAAACAAAACAAAGCAGAACAAAGCTACTTCATAATATTTTAGACATATATATTTTGATAAGTTTTAAGATGTCCATGCCTACCTATTTTCAAGTGGAGAAATTAGTTACATTACATTACATACTGTTTAAAATACTGTTTGTCTTTTATTTTTCCTTCTTTGTTGTGTTATTTTTTAAAAATGTTCTGATGTGTTGTTTTTCTATTTTTTGTTGTTGTGTTTATACAGCGTAATGTCATTAAATCATAAATGTGATGCTGTTCCTTCCGTTTTAAAAATGTAAATGTGTTATGTTAGAGCGTGTCTCAGCCAAAAAAAGAATACTGACTCTGGCATGGGTGTGATTCCATAATTTACATGTATTATTATCCTGTAGTCCTACTTTTTTGTTGAATTACACAGGTTTAGGGTTAAAACGGCCAATCTTTGGAAAGGTGGAAAAGCCACCTTATTGGTTAATTTTAGTGGTTATGTATCTGTGCTGTTCTATTTTTTGTTTCATTCTGTTGTGAAACCTTAATTTTTCACGTTTTTACACTCTGGGTGACTACAAATGATATTCTGGATGCTTAAAACAGAGCACAAGCAATTCTGGAGCTTTATATTGTTACCTCTATCAGCATATTGTTATATACGTCATCACAGAGAGTTGAAAGCTTGAAAATTATTGGCAATTTTTATGGCAACTTTTAGCAACTTTTGGACAAAAATTGGCAATAAACGCAGATGCTAGTCTTAGGCAGAGACTACTGTGTTATAATAACAACAACAATAATGATAATAATAATAGTAATTATTATTGATAGTACTATTATTACAACTTCTAGTACTACTACTACTGTTACTACTGTAATTATAATTTTCTTCCTCTTCCTCTTCCTCTTCCTCCTCCTCCTCC
>NW_004797354.1:972838-974401 GCF_000002075.1 Aplysia californica | reverse complement strand
GTGGGGGGCTACACCTGAAGGCTATCTCGCTTATTACTACCCCTTTAGTGATGCAACGAAAGGCTTATTGAGATGAGAAAAATAAAGAACGATGTTAAAAAGCACGGGACCACTAAGGGATCTTTAAAGTGGACACTTAGCACATGGGAATTCGAGATTTTTTGCACGTATCCGAGAAGGTGAGATTTCGATCTTACCTACCATAAGAAGTGGCTGAAATTAAAGGTAGTAGTAAGGAGCCAGGAGGAGCAGTGCATGACGTAGAAAAAGGTCAGGAGTAAAGGAGAGCGGAGCCTGAAGGTCGGGGGTGGGTTGGGGTAAAGGGTAGGGAAGGAAAGAAAGTGAAGATGAAAGCAGATGACAGAACATGTCGACAGAACAGAATAGGAGGTGAAAGGAGAAATTCTTAAAGTAGAAAATTTGTCCGTGGCTGTCAAGTTTTTGAAAAAGGGATCTATTGAATGTGAGCGAACATCGTACCTTTAGATCACGAGACACCCCACCCCCCTTTCTTTTCCCGTTAGTGAGGATGAAAACATTTCGCTTTTAAAGTCTTTTGTCCAAAATAAGCCTCCGTTCCATTATTTTGCTAAGTGGCAGCACTGGAGTGCAAGCAAATCGCTGATACATAAAGGGACATAAATGCTTTATGACAAGGAATCCCCATGGTAAAAACAAACAATACAAAACAGGACGATAGTCTGGAACACGCAAACAGACGACACAGTATAATAAAACGGACAGTTCTCGCATACGACAAACGTGACGCAAATCATTGTAACAGGGGCTTATTGTGTTGGTCAAGTACACAAGAAAGTGTGCTCGAACAAAGCAAGCTGCCACATACACACATAAACACACACACACACACACACACACACACACACACACACACACACACACACACAAACACACACACACATACACACACACACACTCAACTTACACACACACACACACAAACACACACACACACACAAACACACACACACTCAACTTACACACACACACACACAAACACACACACACACACACAAACACACACACTCACGCGCGCACGCACACACACACTTCACAAACAGACACATATACAAACACATACACACATATACAGGCATACACACAAACCAACAAACCAACAAATAAACAAACAAACAAACAAACAAACAAATGCACACACTCACACACAAACACAGACCTGTAAAATGTGCAGGTTTTAGATAACGCGGAACACAATTTATCACGTCATGTTGTCTGTCGCTGCTTTCAGTGTTGTTGTTATGGTTGTTGACGTCATCACTGTTGCCGTTGTTATTAACATTGTAATTGTTATAATTATTGTATTTGTTATTGCTGCGGTTGTTGTTTTTTTGTTGCTATTATTATTGCAGTTGTTATTTTTATAATTGTTGTTGTTCTTGTTATCATTGTTGCTGTTATGATTGTTGATGTTATTATTATAGATATTTCTGTTGTTTTTGTTGTAATAGTAGTAGTAGTAGTAGTAGTAGTAGTAGTAGTAGTAGTAGTAGTAGTAGTTGTTGTTGTTGTTGTTGTTGTTGT
>NW_004797354.1:965895-967083 GCF_000002075.1 Aplysia californica | reverse complement strand
AAGGAATGTTCATGGGTGCATTCATGAATGAGTTCTGATCATACTCAGACGCCGGGGTAGGAAGAAAAGAAAGAGGTGCGGGGTGGGAGTGAGGATAATGTGGGGTGGGTTTGGGTCTGGAAGGGAAGGGGGAGGGGTGCAGGTCGAGGACATATACATTTAAAAAATTGTATACTACGTTTCACATTGACATTTTTTTTGCAAGCACATGAGAAACAAATGAAAACAAACCCAACATCAAAACAAAACAACCCCATCCCAAAACAAAGACAAAAACAAAGACAAAAACAAAGACAAAAACAGCAACATAAAACAACTAAAACGCCAGTCACGTAACAAAGTAGTGACGATGTAAGAACCACCATCACAAGATCCCTCCTCCTCCTCTCCAGTTACCCGGAGGGGGATGGCGGTGAAAGCTCCAGGATTACTTCGTTTGCGGCTCAAGTGGGAAGCCTTGGAATGTCTCCTCCGCCCTGATCAAGTTTCTGCACGCAGATGACATAACGCCGAGTAGTTGGTGTCAACAGCACTAGTTAAACGTCTGCTACTGTGAAACCAGTCTATGATTAGTATGATTTAAGAATGATTTTGTTGCTCCAGTTTGTGTTGTTGTTGCTTTCGTCTTTTTCGTTTTGTTTCTATTTTTGGTTCGATGATAATTTTTACTTAAAAACATTCGTTAGTAGTTCGCTTTTTAATACAACTAAGTCGTTATGGATTTTATAACATTTACTGCAGATGGTTGGAAGGGAAAAGGCGGGGGGTTGCGGGATGGCCCCGTATTATCGAGGAGAAAGGTGGTCCCCCCCCTAGACAAGTTTTTTCCGGGGGGGGGGGGGGGAGGGGGATTGGTTTGTTGTTGGTGCGTTTCTGTGCGTGCTTTGAATTACATATTAGTCTGTCCGTTTGGCGTGAGACAGTACGACATGTAGAAATAAATAAAAAGACGAAAAGTATTAGATCTAACTGAAACTGTTCTCATCTCAAAGCAACGTTCTTGGTATACAACATTTTTTTCAACCCTACTGCACTGGAAAAAAAATTAAAAGCGAAACAATAGTTTAGTACCCTACATTTGAAACTTGAGATTTGTCCGACGTCACGTTGTCTTTTAAAAATTTTTTTTTTAGATGCAACCATTTTTTTTTCATTTCTTTTTTTCCCTCTCTTTTGTTTCCTCTCCTC
>NW_004797354.1:961406-962517 GCF_000002075.1 Aplysia californica | reverse complement strand
TCACCCCTCCAGCCTCAATCCCTCCAGCATAGAGAGCAGACGTCTTCCTGGCCCGCCCCTCCTGTACATTTCCCCGCCGCCCCAGCCTCGGTGACGTAGGCAGACTGCCCAGCTCGTCGTCTGCCTCAGCTGCTTCCTCACACTCCCTGCTGCTGCTGGATGTTCGGCTGGAACAAGACAAAATTAAAAAGAAATGATTTTTGTGTCTTTTTAACCCCCCACCCCGACCTCCATCAAAACTGCAGTAGAACCAGCACTTACGACACATTGTATAACAAGACAATAACCTGTTCAAGCGACCTCTTCCCGTTTACATCGTTTTGGTTTGGTGTTTTGTTTTTATTTTAACCCTATCCGTACGTCGTGTTAACTATCGTATCCATACGACGTGGGGAACTCTGAGCCACCACTTTCCATATAGGAAAGTACTCGTTAATCCGATCCTTACACTTTGCATAGAACTCTGTCAAAACGATTTTTTGAGAAATATTGAAAGTTTCAAAGAGATCTTCGCACTACAAATATTCTAAAATGTGAAGAATAAAACCTGGGGGTACAAAATGACCCCAGGGCGTACGGATAGGGTAAAAAGAAACCAACCCTAAAAAAACAACTGCCCATACGGGAATTGGACTAACGTCTTCTGCGTACGACGACAAAGCGCCTGACCGCAACACCATAGACGCCGATAGTTTAGCTGTGAGACAGAACGGGGTGGGCTGAGGTGAGAACATGTGAGATGGGGAGAGGTAAGTGTACAGGGGCAAGAAAGGTGAACTGTAAAGATGTAGAAAGTGGGTGGTTGACAGGCGCTCTTTATCGTCCTAATCCATCTTTCTTTTTGTGCTTATTAGTTTCTTGTAACATCCCTAATCTTCGGCACTTGTTTGACCTTTCTGTGTTGCAAGTGCCGAAAAACATTTACTAAAACTAAAATAAAACAGTGTAAAAAGAGCGGAAGCGTAAAGCAGGACACGAAAGGTGACTAATTTATTCACTGCATGGGTTTAACGCCCTTCAACAATGTACGGTTATTCATTATGAGCGAGACATCCGAATTAAAAATTTATCTCTAATTGGACTAAGATGAAATGGTAAGGAGCCTTACCCC
>NW_004797354.1:959134-960342 GCF_000002075.1 Aplysia californica | reverse complement strand
TGCTGCTGCTGCTGCTGCTGCTGATGATGATGATGATGATGATGATGATGATACAATCTGATACATAGCTTTACCTTTTCGAGTCTCTAAGAAGATCCGCGAAAGCGCTTGGCGGTAGCGAACTGAATAAACGTTCCATCCGGGTGGGTGCAGAGGGTTTGAGGTTCAAACCTGCCTCGTCATCGCTCGAGTCCAGATACCAATCAAACGCCTCCATCAGGACCTGTGGCGATGGTGTCGTCTGCGCAGGTGTAGCAGTCCCAGCGAAAGAGACGCTTCTGCCATAAGGATTTTTATAGTTTCCTTTCGTGTTGGCGTTCGAATCTACCGAGCTCGAGTCCGAATCCATGGCGGTTCCTCGGGGCAATTCTGTAAAAAAAAAAGACAAAAAGAAAGAAAAAATGAAAGAAAGAAAGAAAAAAAAGAAAGAAAGAAAGAATTAAGTGTTTGGGTTTAACGCCCCTATCATCACTATTACGTTATTTAAGAGGCAGGACCTCCACATTTAACAGCTCTCTCCGATAAGATCGAGGCAAATCATGGTATGAGAGCCTTAGAAACACTTTACTATACAGCCACAGTTCAAGAACGTCCAGTCTGGGATTCGATCCAGGGCCATCCGCTCCGTAGTCTTGCAAGGTACCAACCAAGTCTATTCCTCAAAAGGAAACCAGTAATACAACTTGTATAGCTTTGTGTTTGCAGACGTCTATGAGGTAGCTGTTACGCGATTAGCTATAGCAGGCAGAAGAAACGAGTTCGATTCTCATGTGGGGAAACTTTCTTCAGCTATTTTGGTTCCTCTGCTGGGACGTTGTATCCCTCTCAGTCCGGGTTGTTACTAGAAGAGGAAGCATTAATAACTCCAAGATTTGTGGCGTCTTTGGTAAATGATAGGATCTCGGACTCGCAACGGTAAAGTCGTGGGTTCGAAATCAGATCAGGCACCAGACGTTGCGTCTTTTGGAAAGGCATTTTAAACGGATTTTCCTCATTTCACCCAGGTGAGAAGGGATACCCGGCCATAGACAGCAAAAGATCTAGTCAGTGTGTTAGTATTTGAGCGCGTGTAATCCGCAGCTTGCACCTGTAGGTCTATGCTTCCCGAAAATATGAGAATGTTTCTGAGTGTACTAGTGTATGCTGGGGTAATAATGATTGTACAGCGCATAAAATATTCCGGCCGTAGAGAGAGGGTATGCGCTATT
>NW_004797354.1:957665-959034 GCF_000002075.1 Aplysia californica | reverse complement strand
AAATAAGACAACTCGCTAAGGAAATTTTTAAGTGTCACGACACGGTGCAATCAAGTGCAGCTTGTTAATTTGCCTTTCATTTGATGAAAAAATACTCTTCTATCTTGAATACCAGTTGAAATATTTCAATTGAAATAGGCGCCTGGTGTCTGGGGTAAAAGTAGGTAGAAAATAGCTGCCAAATTTTAGTGACTTTCAAAGTTTGAGAGTCCTTAAAAATTGCAAAAGTATGCCTTTGATCAACATTTTAAAGTAAAACTGCACACAGAAAGGTGCTTTTAAATGGACATTAAGGCGTTGAGCTAAAAGAAGGTGATAAAAATTGCTCAAAGAGCAGATAAATGTCGGTTTCTTTGTTAATTATTTTGGCGAGCACCTGATTTCACATCGACGCTACACAAAAATCATAATTGACAAAAGTCTGCAAAGTAAGACAGACAAAGACAACAGAGAAATTAAATAAGTGGGTCATACCAGCGGCACCCTCCAACCACCCGCTGGACTTGGTGGACATGCCTATTTCTGTTTGGATTTATTACCGTACTCAATTTCGTTTACAAAAGAATTCTACAGCACTTGCAACACAAATAAGTCTCATAAGTTTTGAAGAATACATTGTTTGTTTGAATCAAGCGAAAAACATCAACATAATAAAGGCCATTTAATGCAGGGAAAAGGAAATATTATAGAAAGACAGAAACAACAGAGGGAGAGTAAAGAAGAAGGAAATACCAATGGCGCCCTCCAACCGCCCAGTCCAAAGAATAAAGAGTTACGAACAAAGAAATGAGGAAGAAGAGGGAAGAATTGTAGAAGAGTTATAGTAAAGAAGGAATTAACCACACCAAAGCACCCGCCAACCACCCATATTTTACTGTACATGGTAGAAAGGGGCACATATGAGAGAAAGAAAAGGTACAGAGGAAACAAATAAAGAAAACGGAATAAAAGTACTATTAACCCCTCCACTGCTACGACGACGTAGGGCTCTCGTCTCCTCTGTGCGCTTGGAGTGACCACATTTAACCCTCTTACTGTCCAGCTCGAGTCCACGTCTCTATTTGGACTATACGACTAAGCTAACTGTGTTGCTTTACCTCGTATATCTCACCCCTCCCCCCTTCAACTGTTCCGTCTCCCCCCATCTCTCTCCCACACCAACACACCCATCCCCCAATTACTTTCCCCAAACAACCCATCTCATTAATTTCCTCGTTATTACTTTACTCAAACATCCCCTCCCATTACTTTCCATAAATTACTTTCCTCAAACAACCCATTCCCATTCCCAAACAGCCTATTCCCTTTAGAACCCCTCCAATTGCTTTAAACAACTCATTCCCATTACTTTCCCCAAACTCCCTCCCTC
>NW_004797354.1:955616-957065 GCF_000002075.1 Aplysia californica | reverse complement strand
TTGCGACGAAACCCAAGCACACGTTAAAAGAAGACAAACTACGCAATAATATGTAAGCATCTGGTCTGCTATTGTTTTTGTTGGCCTTATTTCTGCTCATTTAGATGGGTTGTTGTTGTTTTTTCTCAAAATCACTGAAGGTAGGTAATTAGGTTTTCTTGTCTTCACCAAGCAAGTTTGAGTGGCTGAGCGGACAAATAACAAAACAAAACAACATCAACAACAAAAACACAGTTTGAGACTCGGCAGGGGGGAATCACAGTTTTGTAAACACAAAGGTCGTCTCTGTGAGTTCAGGTCTCTGTGAGTTCAGCTCACTGTCCTTTACGTTTGTGGGGTTGAAAGTGTTGACGGTTATTTTGGGCCGTCACAGTATTATAGCTCAATCATAACTAAAAGATCATCATGCAGTGACAATAAATTATACACATGGGGAGAGAGAGAGAGAGAGGAAGACAGACAGATAGGCAGACAGACAGACAGACAGACAGACAGACAGACAAACAGACAGACAGACAGACAGACAGACATACAGACAGACAGACAGACAAACAGGCAGCCAGACAGCTAGACAGCCAGCCTGCCAGACAGACAGACAGACAGACGGGGAGACAGACGGGGAGACAGACAGAGAGAGAGAGAAAGAGTGACACGGAGAGAGACGTAGAAAAAGAAAGAAAGAAAGAGAGAGAGAGAGAGAGAGAGAGAGAGAGAGAGAGAAAGAAAAAGAGAGAGTCAACCAGACAGACAGACAGATTAACAGACAGACAGATAGTCCTTTATTTCCTCTACGTCTAGGTGTACCAACGTTCACGTCATCTTTTCATAGACAAAAGCCTGCATGCCAGTTTACGAACCGGATTCAGTTTCATTTAAATAAGACACAGTATTAAAAGCTAGGACGCAGTTACCTCAGACTCAGTGGTTTGTGTGTTTGTGTTTTTTTAAAATCCAAAGCCATATATTTATCCATCTTATATTATTCTTTTCCCAGAAAGCTTTATTGATCTAAGCCAATTTTTAAAAACTTCTAAATCAGTTCTCATTGTACTGTTTTGCTAGATCTAGTAGATAAGTCTGGTATCCCTCAGACGAACCTTTCTCTGCGAGATGACAGACCCGACATCACTGGCAAGAAAAAAAAAAAGGGAACAAATCCGCCTTTTGAGAGAAGGGAGACAAACATGATCATATTCGTGAAACATAAGAAAGCAAGAGTAGTTTCCCTGATATGTTCCAAATGTTACGTTTTTGCTGTTGGTGATAATAATTATTATCATAATCATAACCATCATTATCAATATCGTTATTATCATCATCTTTGTCGTCGTCGGTGTCGGCATTATCATCGTCACACATTTATTATAACTCAATAAGAACTAAAAGATCATCATGCACTGACAATAAATATACACATGGGGAGGGGAGAGAGAGAGAGAGAGAGAGAGA
>NW_004797354.1:951735-953196 GCF_000002075.1 Aplysia californica | reverse complement strand
GGGGCAGGGGGAGCGAGAGGTGGAGGGAGAGAGACATTTAGGAAAAGAGAAATCGGTAGAGACAAAGAAAGAGAAATACCCGGTAGAGAGGAACCGAGATACGGAGAAAAGAAGAAGAGAAGAAAAAAGGAAAACCGAAAGGGAATACTTGCTAATGTCAGTGTGTTTCTTTCGCCTGACAGATTTGATAGTAAAGTCACAAAAGGAAAAAACGCTACTCAACAGACCGTGGCAATCTGAACTTGCCCCTGGAATCATTCAACCGTGACAAACAGAAACATTAAAGGCAATGATCTTACGAGTCTGCTGTGATCTAACATGTCAGGAAAAGGTCCTTATCGTTTTCTTTGCGCCCCAACAGGGCGCTCGCTGAACAGTGGCGTCCAACAACATCCTGTTTACTACATTATTATTATGTATTAGTACAGTATTATTAGTGTGATATTTTCCCGAAAATTAGAGGTGTTTACAAGAGAGTCACAAACACAAAATAGAAGATGGACATACTAATAATATGGACATTAAACAATTGGCACCCTCCAACCACTCACAAACATGCGTGAAGATTGGTTAAAAATGAATATGAAGGAAATATAATTAGATAAGTGTAAATGGAGGGTTAGACTGAAAAAGAAGGGGGGGGGGGGGACAGAATAAGTTTCAAGGAAAGGTTAAACTTGTGTGAAGATTGGTAAGGAAATATGAAGAAATGTGTGAAAAGAGGGTTCAACATATTTTTATGTAAGAGGTGTTAGGTTATATGCATGAACGGATGGTTAAACATAATATGAAGGAGGTCCTAGATAAGTCAAGAAAGGGTTAAACATTTGTGAAAGGTGTGTTATACCGGTGAAAAGAGGGTTAAGCATTTGCGAAAGAGGCTTGAACAAGTGAAGAGATGGTTAAACACTTGTGAAAGGAGGGTTAAACACGTGAAGAAAGGGTCAAACACTGGAGAGCTGGACTGTCAAAGAAAAGGGGAAGTTAAGTTGCAAGAAAATCAAAGAAAAGAAACCGCTCGCCGGCCTTACTGGTTTGGAGAAGCGGATGGACCTTAGGGTCACTCTAGATTCCGGGTCAGCAGAGAGAGTGTCCTGGGATCGGCTGGTATTCCACTGAGCTACATTGTCGATGACCTTGATTCGAATCCGTAACGGGATTTTTAAAATTAGTTTTTCTTTTTCTTTTTTGTAGTTTTTGTTCTTTTGTTCTTGTCTTAAATGTATTCATTCATAGGTTTTGAAAATCTTTTTTTTTTTTTGGGGGGGGGTGTAAGTAAGTCAGTAAGTAAGTCAGTAAGTCAGTAAGTCAGTAAGTAAGTTTTTAAGTAAATAAGTTAGAAAATAATCAAGCAAGCAAGCAAGCAAGAAAATAAATAAGTAAGTAAGAAAGTAAGTAAGTAAGTAAGTGAGTGAGTGAGTGAGTGAGTGAGTGAGTGAGTGAGTGAGTGAGTGAGTGAGT
>NW_004797354.1:948646-950849 GCF_000002075.1 Aplysia californica | reverse complement strand
TGTGTGTGTGTGTGTGTGTGTGTGTACATGTGTATTATGTTTATATTACACCGGGTGTCTAAAAACGAGGGTCCATTTAAAGGGTGATAACCGATTTCAATTAAACTACCCAGAAAGAAAATCTAAATTCAACCAGACAGACGGTATACTGCTCAATATGAAAAAGATCAAGTAGTATGTTCGAAAAATACCAAATTTTAAAAATTTCAACCACAATTGAGTGAAACGAAACATTTTGCTACTTCTTAAAAATCAACCATGTTGATCTGTTTCTAACAGTCACTTTTGTACATTGAAAAACAGAATAATACAAAATTGATATTGCTAAACAAATTCAAGGCAGGTTTTGGCTTTTTAGATTTCCAGGTGATAACTACGTGTAGTTCTCGCCATACAAGCTCCAATACACCCTTGGAAATTTTGTTTAATCCTTTGGCATTCTTCTGGGTCGATTCCTTGGATGTCATATTCAACATTGAGGTTTAACTGTTCGATTGTTTGTGGGTTGTTTCCTTGAACTCCATCTTTTTGTTGTTTTTGTAAAGTGTTTTACGGCGCTCGCAACTGCATATTATAAGGTCATATGAGCGCGAGGGACACACTAAACTTTTTCGGTTGGTAGGAAATTTTGAATTTTGCCCGAGTGGCGGCCGAAGCCTACTCTTATCGATTTTAGACCTCCAAGGGATCTTTAACGTGCGCACTTGCACACGGGACCTATGAGATTTATCGCCCTTGTCCGAGAAGGCTAGGTGTAGATCTTTCCGACCAGAAGATCAGGGGTGTGGCTGAAAGACAGCAGTAAGAAGAAGCGAAGGAGTAGCAGTAGAAAGGCTGCAGAAAGAATCAGGAGCCCAGAGGAAGGGACAAAGGATGTGAGGTGGTGGGGGCAGAAAGAAGAGACGAAAGCAGACGACAGAACATTGCTAGAGAGCAGGAAAGGAGGTGAAAGGAGACAAGACAAATTTAGAGAAGAAATTTTTCGGTCGCTACCCGGATACGAACCCGGGTCCTTTGAACGAGAGGCCAACACCTTAACCTCTAGGCCACGAGAGCCCCCGAACTCCGTCTGATAAAAGCCCCGGAAGGTAATAAAGAAAGGGGCTCAAGTCTGGGGGAATGTGATAACCATTCATTTGTAAACTTTCGGCTCATAAGGTGTTTCCAAAACCTTTCTCACACCTACACAGGCCCGAATATAGGCCTGTGCTAGGCGTGCTTATAAGCACAGGGCCTCGGGGCCAAGAGGGGCCTCAGGCCAATGGGAAACAATGACCAAGTGGGCCTCGAGTATTAAGTGTAGGAAGAAGAAACAACATGTAATAAACGAAATAGAGCTAAAGACATTCTTTTTAACTAAAACTGAAAATAAAATATTTTTGGCCCCTAAAAAGAGTATCTGGCAACATCCGGTATAAACAAATTTTTCCTGCCAAATGCTGTGTTGGAGCAAAGCCGTTCTATCAAAATCTAGTCCAGGACTATCCTCCTTCATCGATATACTAGACTATTGCATCTTATTGTTCTGTAACTAAAGGTACTGTAACCTAGATCTAGAATCAAGATTCTACGGGTAAGGTAGGTTGGGATAACATGGTTTCAGCACTGATAGGTCGCATCTCGACTAGAAAAAAGATAAAGTGGTGAATTTGACAAAATGAAGGATAGATCTACATGTATGTCTAAACTAAATCTAGACTAGAGATTTTATTTTTTCACGTCATTTTACTGGATATATCTCTAGAATCCAGGACTTGTTAGACTAATGTCGTAAGCAGTCGGTGCTCAGACCATAACAATATTAAGCCCATAGGCTAAGTTCTCAAATGTAGGCTAGGCCATAATGTAGATCTAGATTCTAGATACACTTTGGTCTTGTCTAGATGCAATGGGTAAACGTTCAGTGTAGCGCTCTGTGATGTTTATTGACTGCTAATCTAGGAGTAAGTAGCATAAACCGCTACACTACACATTCATCATGAAATGAATCATGAAATGAAGGTTTCTTTTGTAGTTTAGAATATATAGACTACAGATCTAGATCTAGACAGATAGTAAGAAGATAACAGTGACGATGACGCAATGCTGTTGGTGTTGTTGATTATAATGATGGCGCTAGCGTCGGTCACTCTTCTCTATATATTATCCCTCTGCATCTCCCTCTCTCTCTCTCTCTCTCTCTCTCTCTCTCTCTCTCAAACGT
>NW_004797354.1:947498-948535 GCF_000002075.1 Aplysia californica | reverse complement strand
CGTCGGTCACTCTTCTCTATATATTATCCCTCTGCCTCTCTCTCTCTCTCTCTCTCTCTCTCTCTCTCTCTCTCTCTCTCTCAGTGTATCTTAATATAGTTCCATTTTATTTATATATTTTCGATACCAAAAGGTTTGGCAAGACAACAGAAATTGAAAAGCTAGTAAACGCAAACGACAAAAAAAAAAACCCAAAAAAAAGACGTACTGAAACGTTTTAAGCCAATACCGTCTTTTGGTTTTGTTCAGTCAGACAGTTACAGTAGTAATGCATTATGTGAATCGTCCGGAAATGAAACACTGCCTTCTCAAATTAAAAGTACAACCTGTCAGGATTCTCCTGACGAAATTCGTCTTATGCCTGCAAGTAGCCGTGTTTCAACTGAAGATGCTGAGAGAAGGTAACAAAAGTACCAAGTTTATAGAAAAACGAAGATGCAGAGACTGCAGAAACAAATACAGAGACTGAATAACTAGGTGATTATAGAGATAACGATGATGGAGGTACAAGGACATCTGCACGAAACGGCAAGGAATTGTCTTTTAGGATTGATAAAAGTCCGTCTAAATGCCAAAACAGTGAGGTGCCTTTTTCAAATATATTGTGAGACAGCATGGTGAAATCAGGCGCTATTCAAAAAAGGAAATTAAAGAAACAAGCATTTTTCTGAATGTTGGGCAATTTTTTAAAAAATTATTTTTTTTTGACTCAATACATTTTAAGTCTATTTAAAAACACATTTACATGTTGATTTTACTGAAAAACGTTTATTAAAGGCACAAAAATTTTCAGTTTCCAAGGATTCTCAAGCTATAGAAATTACCAAACTTTGCGGCCTTTTTCTGGCTAATTTTACCTCTGAAAGCATACGACATTCACCTCCTTCTATCGCGAATATCTCGACTTTTATTCTGCATAGATTGATTTCTTTTCACCAAAAGCAAGACAACTGAACAAGCTTTAAGATGATACGAATAATCCGATAGGCTCAAAAATTGACAAGCGCCTAATTCCAGGGCGTCGTGATATATATATA
>NW_004797354.1:946074-947398 GCF_000002075.1 Aplysia californica | reverse complement strand
ATGTAATATAATGTAAATATATGGAGCTCAGACGTGCACAGTGTACAAAACACATACCAACAAGCTAAACAGCTTTTATCTCTTCTGTCTGAGACAATACTGTGGATTCGTTTCAGGGATGCGCCCCAACAATGAGGTTCTTGAGAAGGGGAAAATCCCAATTCTGCCACTTGAAGGAAACTCAGCTTAGTCAAGTAGGACACAGAGTGAAAGCCAAAAAAAAAGCACCCACACACCGATCTCAGAAGCTATTACTATTTTCTAACCAGATTTGGTACGTGAAATGTGAAACCGAAGTTGCCTTTGAAAAAAAAGGTGGAGGGCGATTTTCGAAGGTTTATCTGAGAAACAGCTCTAATGTTTGATCTAGGATGAATGGAAAACGAGAGAAAGAGAGAGAGAGAGAGAGAGAGAGAGAGAGAGAGAGAGAGAGAGAGAGAGAGAGAGAGAGAGAGAGTAGGGGAGGGGGAACAAATTGTGTCACTTGCACTCTTATTTAGACAGCGGAAATTCTCATGATATGCCCCATTAAGTCCCAGCAGAATAGAATTGAATGGATCAAAAGAGAAGGAGTTCCGACGTAGAGAAGATTATATACCTTTTGAGACAAGCCAAGCATTTCATGGAATGGGCAAAGGGCGCCTTGACCACAAAATGTGCTGTGTGTCGTGTGTCGTGTGTCGTGTGTCGTGTGTTGTGTGTCGTGTGTTGCCTTTGGGGGAACTGTTTAGGTTTAACGCCCCTATCAACCCTACTAGGTCATTTAACCTCCGAGTTTAATGTCCACCTCCGAAAAGAACGAGCCAAATAGAGATTTCATTTAAAGTGCCTTTCTGAAAGACATAACACCGGAACCAGTTAAGGCTCTGACCACCAAATTCGCAATTTCAAGATTACGGGTCCGGTTGGTAAACCACTAGAGTGCCGGCGCTACAGTGACTTGCCTATGAAAACTGCAGGAGACACTGTAGGCTGTGTGTAGGCTCATTGTAGGGGAGGAGAAGAGAAGGAAGAGAGGAGGAAGGAAGAAGATGGGTTGAAGGAGGAGAAGGGGGTAGGAGGAAGAATGGGAGGAGAGGGGGCTGAGGGAGGAAAGGGAGGAGACAAGCCTTTGTAGTAAATTCTATTCTTTCGAAGTGTCCTTGTTAAGAGATGCCGCTATATAATAACAACAATAACAAGCAACAAGCAACAGCAACAACAACAACAACAACAACAGGAAGAGCAAGTGGAAGAAGAAGAAGAAGAATAAGAAGAAGGAGAAGAAGAAGAAGAAGAAGAAGAAGAAGGAGGGGGGAGGAAGAGGAGGAGGAGGAGGAGGAGG
>NW_004797354.1:943050-944988 GCF_000002075.1 Aplysia californica | reverse complement strand
GTGTGTGTGTGTGTGTGTGTTTGCACTCTTATTCTGACGAGCAATTTCGGGAGAAAATCAACAATCTGTTACTCTGAACTTTGAACAGTTTTATCCCCTGCACTCTTTATCACTAGCTGTGTAATTTCGCTGTAAAACTCTAATATAATATACTTACTGTTAAGACACCTTCATCCTTATAAAATTTATCGAAAGTTATGGTCCTTCTCCGACAGGACTGTATAAAGATATGATGGTGAAAAATTTTGAAAGATCCTTGAACGTAAAAAAAAACCCAACAGGTCCCGCTTTCGAGCAGGTATCCTCCACACGCTAGTCTAGCATGGCACCGCCTGAACCATCATCTTGCAGTCTTATCAAGGTCAGGGAATGGCATTTCAGAATACTGGCTCTCAAAGTGGTATTTTAAACAAAGGTGCAAAAGCGTAATTGAACTCTTTTTCTTTTCTTCACAAATTCCCTTACCAAGTTCTCTTTTTCGGGGTCTCTTCTGTTTTTGGTGCCACACGTGGGTCGCCATGTTGACAAGCGCAAAAGACACTCTTAAAGTATTTTCAGAATGGAGACTCAAGTAGATCTTTACTACACCAGGTTTAGACAGCGATGACAAGATCTAGATGAAAAATGCGGAGGGAGAGAGAGAGAGAGAGAGAGAGAGAGAGAGAGAGAGAGAGAGAGAGAGAGAGAGAAAATCACTATATGAATAATAATTGCATGACGCATGTGTTCTGTGTATTATTATAAACACTCTATGTTATAAACCCATTGAGCTCTTTCCTAGTGGAAATAAGCTGTACAATGTAACTGAAAGGTCTGATTATAATGGTATTATCATTATAATTATAACTATGACTACTATTTTGATTCAATATTAAGATTACTATCTATTACCCCATCAGCAACTGGTAAATGATGAGGAATGGTGACGCATCCCCCACCACCCCCCCAAAAAAAAAAATTTAGAAAAAAAAATCCTCTCAACAGACCTCACCATGGGCCTCTGCACGTTTGGTATAGCCCAGAGTTCTATTCAAAGTCCCCACGTCACGGTGACCTTTGACCCCTAGCTCAACACGTCCACAACCGCTATTTAGAATGTGACAGGTAACATAGAGTAGACGAATGTTAAAGGGAGGGCAACAAACTTTGACAGAGCGCACAGGGTGTACGTAATTGGAGAAGAAGGGCCCCAGACGGGACGTTATTTCGCCTCCTGGTAGGAGTGACCATTAACGCAGCTAGCAGTGTGCAGTTAACCGGTGTTCTTTACAGCGCAAAGACCAGTGTTACTTAATTTCCAAGTGAAAGTTTCGGAGTACAGACAGTTTATAGTACCCTGATCGGACGTTTGTGGCTCTGTTTGTGTCTTGTGTGTTTAGGGGGGAAAGAGGAGGAGTTGTTGTTGTTGTTGTTGTTGTTGTTGTTGTTGTTGTTGTTGTTGTTGTTGTTGTTGTTTATTACATGTTGTTGGAGGTAGGCCTACTGTAATTGTTGTTCTGGTGGTGGGAGTACTGTTGTTGTTGTTGTTGTTGTTGTTGTTGTTGTTGTTGTTGTAGTTGTTGTTGTTGTTGTTGCTGCTGCTGTTGTTGCTGTTGCGGTGATGGTGTTAATGCTGCTGCTACTACTGCCGTTGCTGTTTTTTGTGGTTATGGTATTGTTGTTCTTGTTGTTGCAGCTGTTGTTGAGTTGGTAGTATTGTTGTTGTATTTGTAGCAGTAGTTTTTGTCGTTGCTGTTGTACTAGTCCAGGGGTGCCAAGAACAACTGACACGAAAGGTTGCAGACCAAACTGAATAAACGTTTGTTCAACTAAATCTGTTTTTAACAATAATATTATGTATTAAAACTGACAAAAGTCAAAATACAAACAAACACTTACAAGCACACACACCTACACACACACACACACACACACACACACACACACACCCACACACAC
>NW_004797354.1:940458-942312 GCF_000002075.1 Aplysia californica | reverse complement strand
ATTATATTAGGTTCTAATAAAAGAAGTAGTCTATAGCTTGTTCACTTTCATCTTACTGCGGTTAAAATAACATAAAATGAAATAGCTCTGCTTAATCTTCTCAGATCTTTGCATACGTGTGTCTAGAAATTGGATGACCAACAGAATCTAAAAGCCCATTCATATATAAAGGTCACTGCAGAATAAGGTTCCGACACGATTTCTTTGATGTTAACCTAATGCAAGTTTAAAAAATGGGGGGAGGGGGGATATTTATAGTATACACCAAAACATTTTGAAAAGATGACACACTTTCCTCAACACCACGACCCTAACGTAATTTCTTTTAAATGTTGTTTGGTCGCTGCCGAAGTTCCATGTAAAGTTCAGTAGGCAAAAGTAAATTAATAAATTTTAATGAGCAAGAAACTTTTTAATGCGGTCAGGCGATTGTGAGCAAGCTATAATATAACCTCCCTCCAACAGCTACCCCCCCCCCCCCTTTTTTTCCCCCTGCCTTAAGAAAAGAAAAAAAAGTTATATTAAAAATTAAAGGGAACAAAAAGAAATAGACAGATAAACAAATGAATATACAAATGAATTAAATGTTTATTTTGGACTCATCAAAGTGAAAAAACCTCAGAGCAACTAATCCCCCCCCCCCCTTCCCCTTTTCATTTTCCCGAAAATAACCCCCTTCCCAACCCTCATATACATACAAAAGAACAGAGAGCAGGTAAAACTAATATCCCCCCCCCCAAAAAAAAAGGGGGGAAAAGAAAAGAAAATAATAAATAAATAAATACATTAAAATAAATTAATTTTAAAAAATTAATAACATCGTCACCCATCCCCATCCTACTCCCTCCAAAAAAAAAGAGGTGGGGGGACGGGGAGACATATACATGTAATATGTTTCATAAACACACACAAAACCTTGAGTCACGGACTAATAAACAAACAGCACTACTATAAAACTGTAAAACCAAAACTCCTAACCTTGACAAATCGTTAAACATCTATCCTTGATAAATCGTCAAACCCCGGCCCTCGCCTTGTTCTATTGGCAGGCACGGAGTGACAACGACCGTATTATCCTTAATCTCTCCAAAACCTTCACGTCTGATTGGCCAAGAACAAAGTGTGTGTGTGTGTCAAAACACGGTGAAATCAGGCGCTCGTCAATTTTTGAGCAAATAGAGTCATGGTTATAATCTTAAATCTCGTTTATTTGTCTTTTTTTATTTCGCGAAAACAACAAATATCCATCTTGAATAGAAGTCAAGTTTTCAATTGAAGTAGGTAGGGTTTGCCTGGTTTCAGAAGTAGAAAGAACGAGAAAATGATTGCTAAAATTTGTGACATCCAAAGCTTGAGTGTCCTTCGATATTGCAACTTTCAATTTTGCATGCACTTGATCATCGTTTTTCTGTAAAAATCTACACTCAGAAATGTGAAATGTAAATAATTGTATCTAAGCCATACAAATAATACAACAAAAATACAACAAAAAGTACAAAATAAAAATTATTGTCCAACAAGCGTAGAATGTTGCTCATTTTCAAAATCACAGTTTGGACGAGCGTCAGGTTTCACCACGATGCCACAGGCTTTAAAAGGTGGCGCAGAGATAGAGGCACAAAGCATGCACGATAAATAAGACGCTCATTTTAAGAAATGCAAATAGTCTTTTCAAAACAAACTGTTGCTCTATATATATGTAGGCCCTAACGAATGTCGGGAATTTTTTCGTCGTAGCTCCATACAGATAGCCTACCAGGATTTTTAAAATCAATAATGACATAATATTAATAAGTGTAGTATATTATAAGTAATTGTGTGAGAGAGAAAAAAAAAAAAAGAGAGAGAGAGAGA
>NW_004797354.1:933217-934957 GCF_000002075.1 Aplysia californica | reverse complement strand
GTTCTATGGTCTGCTGGGGTAATAATATAGTGTAAAGCGCATAGAGCCTGCTGCTGAGCGGGGATATGCGCTATACAAATGCTATCTATTATTATTATTATTATATAAGCGTGTGGAACATAGATCTATTATATATTTTCAATTTGGTAAGAATTAATTTTGAATTTTGCGAGGATGGCGCCGAAGCCTTCATTTATCGACTTCGGGACCACCAGGGAACTTTAACATGCACAACCTTCACACAGAACCTCCGAGATTTTGTCGGCATTCTGAGAATATGATTAGTGTTAGATATTCCCTACCCTAAGATCAGGTATGTAGCTGAAAGACAGCAGTAAGAAGGAGCCAAGGAGTAGCAGCAGAAAGGCAGCAGAAAGAGTCAGGATCTCATAGGAGGGAGCAGTTGGGGGGGGCAGAAAGTGGAGACGAAAGCAGACCACAGAACATAATTAGAGAGCAGGAAAGGTGAAAGACGAAACAACATTTAGAGAAGAAAATTTCCCGTTGCTATCAGATTTCGGACTTGGGACCTACTGAAAGTGAGGCGAACACTGTACCTCTAGTCCACCAGAGCCACCGCTGTCTTTTTATATTAAGTTCAATTATTATTTTTTATGCGTGTATTTTTATCGTCCACGGAATAATAAGGATGTAAGATTCCAGAAAAAATGCGAGACACTTAATAAAAATGATCTCCCCACTCGGGAGTCGAACTCAGAGGTATCTAGTCGAAGCGCCTAACCGCTACATCACATACGCTGCCAATCATGACGTTCTTTTTACGATGTAGTGAGTTTTGATATCTAATGAGAGAGAAGAGGTTGTCAGTTAGTTTTGTTTTTGTATATTTCAGTATAAATCAATATTAAACATAATGATTGGGTTGGCAACAAATTGCTGCCTTAAAATTACAACGTTCTACCTGACATTTGGTCATTGGGGAGGGGGGGAGGGGGGACTCCACCTGAAGGCTATCTCGCTTATTACTGGACCGAATTCTACCAAATTTCACACATATAACAAGCATAGTAAGGAGTCTCAAAATCGGCAATCAAATTTGAGAAAAAGTTTTGTTTCCATGGATACGGCTGCCATGTTGGATTTTGTTGACATGTCTTACGTCAACATAAAATCTTAAGATCATTCGTACTCGTTATCAATATATTCAAAGAATTACGCTGAAAAAATCTTACGTAATGAATACCGCACTTATTGCTAATGGAAATTGATTGTTGTTTTTTTTTGCATGCGTGTTTACAAATATTAGATCTAAAAATTTGTCAGTTCTGTTTTTCCTAAACGAATTTGAAAATTTTTAATAAATTTTTTCCTCAGGTAGCTTTCAAGTTTGCAAAATATCCATGAAAATCCACACTCCAAACACCACCAACATAAATCTGTTCCAAATATAAAAAAATTAACAGACTCATATTTAGTATTACATCTTTTCTTCATTCTGTAAATTTTTTTATGAAGATTGGATGAAAAATGGTGGAGTTATTCAAAAAAGTATAGAGAAAAGTCGCGTTTTGAGAAAACGGCCGATAAAGAAAAATAAAATACTGACTTTATGAGGAAACGGCGGTAACAAACATGCCGGTATGGGAAACAATACGGTTTTGGGGGGTTCTTATGCGATGATATAATTGTAGGAGAGACCGAGGAAGCTAAAAATGCCTACAGCTCGAATTCCATAATTTTGAGCCGAATTTTGACTTTGAGGGTGTAGCCCCCCCCCCC
>NW_004797354.1:931713-933117 GCF_000002075.1 Aplysia californica | reverse complement strand
CCCCTCCCCCTTTTAAGTTACTAAGACCATGACCTTAGAAATGAAATGTTCTATCTGCTCTATCAAAATCGTAAGATCGTTCGGAGTCGTTATCAATATATTCAAAGAATTGCACTGAAAAAAGCTTGACATGTAGATTGAGTGAAACTCAAATTTTTTAATGTCCTATTTCTCAATACTAGATCTAGATCTAGATACTGAGCAGATAGAACTTTGGTAATTCTTGGGTAGCGTAATGTAAAGGTAAGAGCAATAATATTTTCATATGTCTGTCGTTACAGTGTTGACTGGCAGGTCCTAGATCGAACTGTAACTTTAACTTTTAACTCCAGCAGGAACACAAATACAGACGAATATGTCTAAGACAACCAACAGCTGTTGAGGAGAAAAGTGGCCGTCTTACACAGGTGAACATCTTACTAAGTCTTGACCAAATGGCATTGTAATGTAAAAAAAAAAACTGCAAAGGAAAAATTGGAAGTGGCTGTTTGTACAGGTGATTGTCTCCTACAGGTGGCCACAGAGCAGGTTCGGCGGTAATTTCTAAATGTAGATGTTTGCCCTCTATTCGGAAAGTCGACCCAGAGCGCACGACGCGGGGTCTCCACTCTCTGTTTTGGCCACAGTTTAGGACCTGCATTTCAACATGCTCGAAAGAAGTTTTTAATTTAACCCCTTCACTGCTAGGCCCGAGAATTGGGTGATAAGGCAAATCTTCGACAAAAAACGTATTCCAGCGTTCCATAAATCTTAATTTATAAAGGAAAAAAATAATTCATTGTCGGCTACTTTTTAGTTTGATCTTAGGTTTTAGGTAGATCTACCGTCATGGGTTGTTGGCGGGTGCTCTGGTGTGGATTGCTCCTTCTTTCCTATTAAACAACTATCGTCTTTAACTCTCTTCCTTTTTTATGTTTGTTACTCTCTTGTAACCCCTCTAATCTTCGGCACTTATATGACCTTATTGTGTTGCAAGTGTCGTGAAACTGTTACTAAGACTGAAAGATCTATCGTCGTTGTCCCCTCTCCACAGACGGCCCAAAATAACCGTCAACACTTTCAACCCCACAAAGTAAAGGGACAGTGAGCTGATCTCTCAGAGACGACCTTCGTGTTGACAAAACTTTGCCCTCCCCCTCCCCCTTGCCGACTCTCAAACTGCGTTTTTGTTTTTGTTGTTGTTGTTGTTGTAGTTGTTTTGTTTTTTATTTTTCCTCTCAGTCACTCGAACTTGCTTGGTGAAGTCAAGGAAACCTAATTACCTACCTTCAGTGATTTTGAAAAAACCCAGCAACCCCATCTTAATGTGTAGAAATAAGGCCAACAAAAATAATAGCAGACCAGATGCTTACATATTATTGAGCAGTTTGTCTTCTTTTAACGAATGCTTTTTTGGGTTTTGTC